>NC_068563.1:606060-909090 GCF_022201045.2 Citrus sinensis | reverse complement strand
GCTTGTGTTACTTCATACACATTGTGTTGCCCCTCAGTATACTTGAAAACTACAATATGACAAACATTGTCAGATATAATAATCCATCAACTCTCAACTTTCTTACTTCAAAATTGGTGATAAAGTTCATTCATTTTTCAACTGTCAGACTTGTCTATTACAAAAATACCAAATTTTTATCTCTCATAATAATTAAGTGAATCAATCTGTTTAACATAGTAATGTTAGGATGGTCCTAGTGCGATTTCAAACGCGAAGGAAAACTAGTTAATTTCGCCAAATAAAGAGGTTTTGGCCGTTTAATTAATTTCCTCTCTTATTGACTTGAAAGTTAGAGACACCATGAAATTGGATCACACAGACAAAGAAAAAGTAAGAATCAAGGAAAGAGTTTGATGAATACCTAGAACGTCACCAATGCTGTAATTGTATTGTTGTGACCATGAATCGAAATTGGCCCCGGTATTCCATTGCTCATCACCACCAACAGTATAAACTTCAGATTTGATGCCTGTGAAGAACAAATAATTGATCAAAATAATGATTGGGAAGCTATAGAATCTGAAAACCTTTTGATCTTCCATTGCTTGAAAGAAATGGAATGCTGAAAAGAATACGAATATGGGATGGATTAGCTAGCTCTTTTGAAGCTTGTATGTGAAGCAAAGACTCGACCAAAATAATAGTGGCATGTGGTCATATCCTTTCTTTATTGTTGAGTCATCTATTGTCTGGTTGGCGAGAGAAGACTTTTAATAGGTGCATGCCCATTTGTCCATTATATGAAATACAACTAGATACAAGTTGCTGATAATTTTAAGAAAAATAACATAGACTAGTGGACTCAAAATTATAAATGATGAGTTAAAATTCTTGTTGGAAGGGTGTCATGTGTTTCTTGCAGGAATATTTAACAATACTGAAATCACAAATTAAGAAGAATGTTTAACTTATTCGATCTTTCTATGGAAAGACATCTGAATATAATAATATCAAACAAAATTTTAAACATGTATAGACTTGTATAGTAATACCATTTTCAATTGAGAGTTATGATGGTACTGTTAGAATTATCTTATAATCCCAATTTTTCTTGAATAAAATATAAATGGGCGATAGGTTGTTAGCATAGAAATATAAAAACACTCAAATTTTAATCACACACACTCTTATTAGAGGTCAAATAAGATGAAGATGCCCATTCCATCTCCAATTCTCATCACCAGTATACAAATCAAGGACCAATTAATTGATAATCAATGATTTAGCATCCATACATAATTAAATATGAAGGGTGGATGACGAGATTTCATTCGACCCAATTCAATCAATAAGGGCTAATTGAGACCAAGGGGATGGAGTTGCATGTAAAGATGGGATCATGGGAAGCACTTATTGATAGCCCTCCACACTGTCCAATGATGGTGGAAGAAACTTCAAACTAAAGAGAGCTTTTGGCTTTTGGCTTTTGCTAGAAGGCCTGGAACATGGGATGTAATGTCATAGAAAAATAAGCACTTTCCACGACGTATTTTTTATTAATTGATATTTGATGCCGATTGGCACCTATGCCTGGGAGTTGGGACCCATTTGGATTGTGGACATCGTTACGTAATTTTAACTAGGTCTAAGGTCTAAGGTTTCAGGATTTCTTGATTGATCAAACCCTTTCGGTTTAAGGACTTATACCCCGATAACTATTGGCCTTTATGCCATGCTTTATTTTGATTTCGGCATATGCCCAGTGGGGGGTTTTTCTTTGTAATTAACAAAAAATGCAAATTCCGACATGCCTGCATCAAAATTTTACCGTACGACGTTCAACGGTTCAAGCCATTTTAACTAGGTCTAGGGTTTCAGGATTTCTTGACTGATCAAAGCCTTTCGTTCTAGAAGACTTCTAGCCCGAAAACTATGGGCCTTTATGCCATGCTTTATTTTGATTTCGGCTACGCCAGGCGGGTTTTCTTTGTAATTAATTAAAAAAAAAAAACAAATTCCGACATGCTTGCATCAAAATTTTACAGTGCGAGATTCATGCATTTTAAAGTATATATTCTAATTGATTTACCTCTCGCAATAAAAAACAATAAGTTAAGGGAATGATTTCTTACACCGAATTTAGAGGATTTAAAAGATTGAAAATTAAATTACCAATCACATTTCAAACCTCGAACTATTATCGAAGTGTTTTTCCAATTAAAATGAATGACAGCATGCATTTAAAAAATTCTTTAGACATAAGTGCAATTCAAAGCGTAAAATTAGTAAATGACTCCCTTAATTAAGGATAATTTTCGGTTACCTCCCCCAAAATTTGGGGTCCTTTCACTTTGATAGAATATATGAGGGTAAGATATGAGCGTAAGTTCATAATTGAACACCTTAATCTTAAAAAATTCACATTAAGTTCAGGATTTTGTTTGAAATTTATTAATATCCAATGGGTAATACACTGAATACCCATAAAAAATTAACAAGAAATCAAATAATGCTTATCTCTTTCCTCAACCGAGGCAACAAAGCTCAAAACCCATATCAAATTATCTTTAATGCTTTGATCAAGTACCTTGGCCACAACTAAGAGACCATGACGACGAAGCAAATGACTCATATACTGGCAGTGAACGATTCACGACTGCGAGGTGAGAGAGTATCAACTAGTGAGTTTCACCGGCGACCGGCCAATCATTCCATTGTGAGCCGGGATACAAGTTCTCCTATAAGGGCGGCAAACGATTCACAACCACGAGGTGAGAGAGCATTGACCTCTGAGTTTTTCCGGTGATCGGTCAATCATCCCACTGTTTTCGAGCCGTGAATGAGGGATGCATCAACAGCTTTTGGTGCATGCTAGTTTTAGTTTACTTTGTTGATGAGTTGAGAAAAATGTGAAAATGGGTCTTCAAAATTGATTGAAAATGTGGCTGACGCTCTTTATTTTTGTCATCGATTAATGTTAGTGGCAATTAGTAGAATAATCCAAATGCATGTTGAAAATAAATTGATGCTTATAGTTAGTATTCTATTAAATCAAAATGCTATTGAATCCTTTTGGGGATAATGTTATGGTATTTGACATACTTTGGTTGAAAAATATGAAAATGGTTTGCTTGCTATTTTGTGTTGGGTGAGTGAGTTTAGGCTTTAGGGTTCACATAAATGCCTTTTTTTGGTTGCTACATGATAATGCTTGACATTGCATATAGTGAAATGAGGAAGTAATTATTCCATAACGTGAAAAAAAAAAAAATTGAAGAAAAGATAGAATTTTTGTGATAGATCCAACTCCAATGACACTATGATTGCCAAAATCTTCTTGAATATTTTATAAATAGAATCTTAGTTCTGTTAGACATAATTCTATTCCATCAAATTTCTACAAAATGTTGTTACATTGAGCCTATAAATATGAGCTGCCACTATTGTTGATACTGATTTTTAGCAACTGTATCTTGTGTATTTTGAACAGCATGAAAACATTTAACAACTACAAACATGGTCATTTGAATCTACTTATGTTTTTGTTTACATTATCTTCATGACTTATTTATTCACTATAAGTTACACACTAATACAATGCTTTTATTAATGAAAGACAATTAATCCAAGCCTAGATGGATAGTAGATAATGAATCTAGTAGAAGTTTTGGCAACAAGTATGTTTATTGAGCAGTAGTAGCAGAGCCTTAATGAATCCCAAAGTGATATTTTTTATGAATATGGTACTTTAAAGGAAATCAATGTTTGGGTTAGCTCTTTGATTGCCTTTGTATTTGATGGCAAGTTATATTGGACCATAAGATTAGAAATTATAGCCTACAATTTTTTATATAAACTCACATATGCATATTACTTAGAAAGTAGTATTACATTTAATGTATAAAGTAAGAGATTTAAGGACATATTACATAAGGCTCATGAAATGTGTTTGAATCTTGGAAATCTATTGATATGCAAAGGTGTTCCAGCTTTAAATAATGAATAGGAAGTGGTGAGAATTGAATGATTGATGAAAAAGTTGTAAATGGTTTGATACTGCTAAAGGAAGATGAAAGCTTTATTTCGTAGGTTGACTGTGAGAAGCAAAAGCTTTATTTTTTTGTTAAGCTTGACAATGACTAATTACATAGCCACTAACCAGCCACAGAAATATTGGCAGCACAAGTTAAAATTTCAGAAAAACAGTTAAAATTTCAAGTTCTTTTTAATTTTTACTTTATACTAATTCAGCGAAGGCATTTTGCAAATTGATAGGGTTGATATAGTAATTTCATTACGTTTATAGTCTTTAGCTATCAACCAGCAGTACACTGGGCAGCAGATGTCCCACGTTGTTTTTAATAAGTTAAGGGTAATTTGGTCATTTCATCAATCAACAAAAGGTGGAGACGTACGCACGGCAGGGCAGGAAAGTGGAGTGCGTTGGCGCGTTCTATTAAAATGGAAGGACCCCAAACGGGCCAAACCTCAAGGAAGAAACCGAAAATTGCCCACACAATTAAGTAGTTGGTCTAAACGATTATTCCAATGATACGACGCCGTTTCCAAGAATAACCGCGGCCTTTCTTCCACTTGACGGCACCCGCAAGTCATCAAATCTGTGAAACTTGTCAAAAACCCTAAAACCCTGCACAAAACAAACTGTCGCAAAACCCATCCTTCTCTCTTAAATTCAATAAAATAATGGCTGGAGGCCGATTCAGGGAGCTTCTAAAGAAGTACGGAAAGGTAGCACTTGGGGTCCACTTCTCCGTCTCCGCAGCCTCCGTCTCCGGCCTTTACATCGCCATCAAGAACAACGTCGACGTCGAATCGCTACTCGACGCGTGGCACCTCCCAGGCCTCTCTTCCAAAAACCCAGAAGAGGTTTCGAGTTCGTCATCCCAATCCACTGGTAAGATCCCTCTAGAAGGCCGAGAGGTACACCACGAAGGTGGCATTGGCAGCATTAGTAATGGTGGTGAATCAACGGTGGTGATTCGAGAGGAGGGGAAGAAGGAGAGGAATCGTACGGCTGAGCTTGCTGCATCATCTGGTGGGGCCTTGGCTTTGGCCGTGCTGTGTAACAAGGCCCTTTTTCCGATAAGGGTACCGATAACCATCGCGCTTACGCCTCCAGTGGCGAGATTCTTGGCTAGGAGGAGGATTTTCAAGACCAATGTATGAAAATTTTGATTTTGATTTTTGTTTGGTTCCCTTTTGCCCTTTATGATGTGGGCAATTTGTTGTGTATGATTTTGTCTTAAAAATTTAAGAACCTTAGAAAGGGAATTTTGGAAAATAAATTTGATAATTTTGCATAGCAACTTTGCAGTAATTTTATGTTTGATATCTTGTTTGAGTATGTTGAATGGAAGTATTATGTGACAAATTGAAAATGTTTTTGGTGTATGAAATAAGCTAAGTTCTAGAGAGTAATTGTTCGTAGCTATGGTTTGGTTTTATAGTTTTGCCATTCGCGGTTGCCTCATTCACAAGCGGTTGGTTACTTAAATATGATTCAGGCAATATTGAATGCGGTTAGCTGTAGTTTGTGTTATGCTAATTGGTCTGAGTTTTGGTGGTAGATGATGCTTGCATTCATATAAAGATGTGAATTTGTTCTTCCTGGAGTTGAATGAAATGAAATATTTGAATTTATTGCAGTGGAAGATTTGGAAAAATACAGTGATTGCTGTTTGTGTAACTTTAGGGAAAAGCAGGCGATATAATCTAGTTTCTGTTGGAACATTTGTATGGTGACAGAAGAAAAAAATTACATTTATCAATAATGGATAACAAATATTCCCGCATGAGAGATACCCTAAATCTCAATGCTAATTGTCTTTTTAGAGATTTTATTTAAACAGAAGAAAGAGCTTATTAAATCCAACCCCCCACGAACCAGCTAATGAACAGTTAAAAAACATTTTAAAGATAACTACCTGGTCGGAGAGTGAGATCACCATTCACGAGTATTTTCACCTAAGATTTGCCTGCGATGTTTAAGCTTTTATGAGTCACAGAATGTTAAATTTTAGATTGGTCTTATCCTGGAAGAGCAGACCTTGACACCCTGTGTTGCATCCTTCAATAGCAAAGGAAGAGTAGCCGCCAGCCGGCAAGCCATGAGGATGGTGATCATGAAAAGTAGATTCATTCATAATGTGTGCTTTTTGGGTGCTCATAAGACTAATGTGGTTCCTGTATTCCTGTCCAACTTATTCACTGGTTAAATGAGAAAAATAAAGCTCACATCTTCACCGTGCGAAGTCTCAGCCAATTATGGGGCTCCCGGTTCACTTTGTTTAGATAGAGAAAGAATCTTGTTCTCGGGGCTCCACTAGACTTCTGGTTTCACGCTTGTGTGCTTTAAAGATACTTTCAAGATGCTAATTGTTTTAAGTTAAGCAACTGCCAATTTTAAGTGATGCTTGTATTTTAAAGCATTCCATAAAGTCGTTCATTTGTATTTTTATAATACTGGTATAAAGAAATAGAAGAACTATCCACAAGCTTCTCTGTAGATGGAGAGATCGATTGGGGGATAGCAGAGTAACTTTGACATATCAAATCGCTCAATAATTATCACTTCACGACCAATTACTCAGAATCAAGAAATCATACTTGCCGTTATTTCGGGTTCAACAAGGGGAAGGGTCCAGACTTAACCGAATGCATGAACAGGAATAGAGATACAAGCAAAACCAACCCAGCGCAACCAAGAAGATATTACACAATTAATAATGAAATGTCAAAGGACTTGGAGGATAATCTTTCCTCCAAATTGTAATTGATTTATAATCAGCAACAAAGTGAACGATCAAAAACTTTTGACAGATGCTTGATCCTAAGGGTGTAATGAAAGAGTAAAAATAAAAAATCTAGCTGTTTGGCTGACAAACTTCCATATTTGAAAACCAAGATGAGACCTAGCAATTTGCCCCAACAAAAATCAGCCACTAAAATTTATAAAGCTTTCAAATAAGACCAAAGAATATTCCCCTTTCAAAAAGGGAAAAAAAAACCCAAAAATATTTCTAATCACAATTCATATGAACACATCAATATGGCATGAAAAACCTTTACATTAAATAGTTAGTGAAATTTGGAATTACTGGCAGCAACTAAAATGACCTCACCAGCTCCAAGGCAATGCTGGGCAGTTGGCCTTCAAAGCCTATGACTATGACTCTTGCAAATGCTTGAATTCACCGCAATCAGCTCCTAATTCATTAAGTGCAGACAAAAGCTTTGGCACAATTTTCTCTAACATCAGCTTAAAGCCTTTTGAGTTTGAATTTGCAGTAACTTCATCACCTACGGACGCATCTTTGGTGAGAGAACCAATTAAGTAGCCCTTCATATATGCATCACAGGCCTTAAGAATGTAGTAACCACGCTTCCTGAAATGGTCTTTGATAAACTCTTCAAAGTCCTGCATTTATCATTCACATGGTGACAATTTTACAATAATTAGTTATACACGTTGCCATTATTAAACAATTCCAAGATAAAGTAAAAGAGATGAAGATGCTGCATCCAGAAAAGGGAAAAAAAGGAAGAAAATCTGAAGTGGTAAAACTATATTTAAAAAATAAATAGAAAAACTGGTCAGAACAATGGAATGAAATAATCACCTTTGGAGGCCTGCGCATGAGATAAATCATTGTCTTGCAGTTAAGCAAGAAAGTATTCTCATTGTAAGCCAATGAGTTTTTCTCTCCTTCCGCTGTCCCAACCTGCTTATCATACCCTGCTTCATTAAAATATGGCCTAGAATTTAGCACCAACCCCTGGAGTGAGACCAGGACTTGAAGAATGCTAGATGAAGTTGGATCCCAGACTTCATTTCCTCTGCCAGTCCATGTATTCAGAAGGCTAAGGCATACATTCCCTTCCTCATATAAATTAGGATTTATCTTCCAACCACCAGAATGATAGTATGCTGACTGCAGGATTGCAGACTTGGTCAGGAAAAAGAGTACATTTTTGGACATCATCAACTTAAAAAGAATGAAAGAACTGTAAATTTGAATAAACAAGATCAGAAGTATAGCTTGTGAACCAAAGACAATTCGAAAACATTCAAATAAGCAACTCTTACCAGTGGAACATCAGGATATGCAGGAGGTAGATGAAAATCAAAGAAAAAGAGACCATCTTGATAAGGTGTTCCATATGCCCCAACTATTACTGCCCTTAAAAGATCCATACGATCTTCATAAACCCGTACATAGATCCCATCTGTTAAATTTTGTTAAATTTTTCAACTGCTTAGACCAAAGGCTGATGAATTTGATTGTGTTGTCAGGCTATTAGCACAAGTTCTATAAAATATACCAGCATAACTTACCAGGCAAATTGTTCTGAAGGATGCTCCAATCTTGCTGGACCTTCTTCAACCACTTCCTTCCATTGTTATTCTGCATCATATTAATGATAAAGAAATAAGTAGGCTGAAGCTATATGGGCAAAGGTGCAGCTGCAGCTGCCAAGAATTGAGAATATCCATGCCAACAAGAAAAATATGCAGAAGATGATGACCCACTTGAGCTAACAACCTAAGAACTCATTTGTTTCTAGATATAGGAAACATCGAGGAAAATGATATCCTGGAAAATGACCTATTGACAAGTATAATATTATACAATAAAAATGAGCATACATGGTTTTAATATTCCTTAAAATTATCATTTACAAGATATCTTACTACCCGTGACATGCCTCTTTCGTTACTCCCCATAATGTAATTGAAGTTTGCAGGTTAGGTATCATACATCATTCTGCGATGATGTCAAAAACTCTGCCGAAACACTAGCGCGGGGGGGCGGGGGGGGGGGGGGGGGGGGGGGGGGGGGGTGGGTTGGGGGGGGGGGGGAACATGAGAAAAAGCTTCTTATAGTAAAGTTGAGTTTGAGTAAAATGTACCTGTTCGCTTGCACCAAGAAAATGATGATCCAGAGGATCTTTAGTGATATCAAAGCGCTTGAAACTGAAAGTGTCACCCCTGTTACATGTTGGCTTCTCCGATTCTTCAGTGCTCAAGGTTAAAGAAGATTGTGGTCCATCTGAAAATTCTGGGGCCTCAGCATTGACGTGCTCTTCTTGTTCTTCATGACTGCTTTCCACACCACAATTATCTACGACATCAGATTTTTGAGTGCTGGACTCAATGCCAGAATCAGTTTCCCCAGAACTTGTTTTTATTCTCTGAGATGGAAGTTCGTCCTCAAGTTTGGAATCAAAACAAACTGGATCTACATTTTTCCGGCCCCTTGAGAATATTCCGGATGCAAGTCTGGTAACAAATCCAAGAGCAGCTAAAGGGAGAGACAAAGCAGCATTTCGTCCAGAATTATTTTCTACACTGTCCTCAGCCTCAGAGCTCATTCCAGTTGCATGCTGGGATACAAGTTCCTGAACACCAGATTGACATCAATTACTTAACCAACAAAACAGATCAAATAAGACAGGAATTAAATTCAACAAGCTCTGTTGTCAATGAATTATCAATTCAGCACTTGCTGCAATCATCTAGCAGAGAAATCAACTATTTAATGCTTACGCCTCCAATATATTGCAAGGAAAATTGTTACTCAGCATGGCGATCGTCATTAAGATCATCCAAAAGCATATTGTGATTCATGGGAGAGATATTAGTAATTTTCCACATCTCTCTCTCGTCAAACCTGATCTAGATGTACACATTTCAAACCCATCCCAGCATAAGAAAACACATTAAGACCTTCCCCTAATAGACATGCAATACGTTTTAATTAAGGACATCCGTATGACTGTTTCAAACGAACCTCTTGAGTATTCTCAAGAGCATCCATCTCATCATCATTAACCGTTTCCCAACTAGCAGCATCACTTACATCGCTCCCAGCAGCGACAGACTCATCATCATCATCTCGACCAACAACATAAATTGCTTGAGGTCCAACCTAAAGAGAAGCCAAAAAATCAATTCATTAAGACAATAACAGTTCTGAATCTCTCAAACTGAGGAAAAAATAAATAGTAACCACCATATGACTAAAGATAATAGCAGGACAGCACAAAAAACCATTTAATTATGCAGAAGCAGAAATCTCCTATAAGGTTTCCATGTGTCTATCTCCTTACCCCAAGATTTACTTCATATCGTATATGCTATTCACAAAAATTTAATTACCAAAAACAGCTGACAGCTTTGTTAAATCTAATGACATGCAATGTTTCTTTTTTCTTATCTCTCTCTCTCTGTCCTTTTTTTTTTCCTTGGTTGGGGAGTTGGGGGGTGTTGCGGGGTGCTGGTTTGGCGTGGGGTTAAAATTAACATACAGAAGTCACCAGTCATGAAAGTTGAAGATTTAATTATTGGTAGAAAACGTACATTCCATGAAGAAAAAAGGAATCAGAGAGAATATACCATTGAAACCATTCCATCAGCCCATGCAACTTCAATATCACCATCCTTGAGGCCAGTTATATTCCCAACCCAAGACAGATCGGTGAAATCCATGGAAGCCTCATCACCTAACGGATCCTCAACTTTTTTATCCCCCAAGTTCTTTTTTACTTTAACCTCATTTAATCCAGTTTGCTGCTTTAATTCCTCAACAGAACCCGCAGCATGGTCTGTTTGTGCAGGTGAAACTGGGGACAGTCGAACAACTACATCACCATAACAATAATCATAATCTGGATGTCCCTCCAGCTCATACACACTTACCATTTCCTCCTTGTCAAACTCCCGAGGATCTTCCGCTCTAGCAACTGGCTTTAACCACCTTACACAAGCTGTCCGCTCCTTTGCATTTACAGTTTTAACAACCCCAACACGCCTGGCTTCAGAAGTATCATCCCCATCATCAGCCACCTTCTCAACTACATACTGTTCCGGAACAAATTCATGATCACCAGGGCTATCAATTGGAATTAAAGTTGTTGCATTTAGTCTGCGATCTACAGTTCCATCCTGCCATGCCACATCAACCCTGGTCCTTGTATTGACAATTAACAGAGCTTTTTCAAAATTTTCCTCCTTCTTTCGAGACTTCTTGTCTCTTTTAATTACGACCTTACGCATCCTTTTCCGATGAACAGGCCACGGTTCATGGCCTGGCTCCTTTGAAGCCGATGATGAACGATTACAAGAACCAGGTTCAGAACAGGCTTTACTGAGAACAGTTCCATTGTTTCTGCCATATGAAGTCTCAGGATCAAGGTCCATTAATTCACTATTCTCATTTGTATCCTCTGCTACCTCTTCAGAATCACACCCACTTCCCATTTGATCATGATCTAATTCAGTTTTGCTGGAATCATGAAGTTGCAACTTTGACAAACCCCTGTCTATCTGAATGGAGGATGATTTTTCCAAGGATGGAAGAAGACACCAGTCACCTACTTGCCAATTTGCATGTGCAAAACAAGATAACAATTTTAAGTTCTTAGGGCTCTGTTCCTCAGCTGGGGGAGTAGAAGAATCTGCCCCATGGCCAGTAGATGCAATCCAATAAATAAACACAGAGCCAGCAGCAACTTTAGTAACAGTACCTTCCAGACGGTTCGCCTTCCATAAGCCAGATAGCCACCTAGAATTTTTGAAAACTGATGAAGAGCTTGCCCTTACGCGCTGTCCAGGGTAGTAAGGAAAATGTCCATCATCTTCCAGGGTTGTTTTTGGGGTTGGTTTTAGACGCAGTGGCTCAGCTCTCATTACTTTACATAAAGAACCATCATCAAATAATACAGTTACATTATCAAAGACATCATTAATTCTACCCAACCAAGGACCAAGAACAACATAATCACCTACAGTGAACTCCCTCACACGTTGCAACTGTTTAGATGACACATCTTTTATTAGTGATCCGTCAGTAGCTAGCAAATCAACAGACAAATTAACATCTACCACAACACCCACTTGCCCAGTTGGGTCTGAAGCAGCAGCAACATAATCCCCATGTAAGAATCCCCGATCGACAACTGTGACATCACTAATATTTTGGACCGGGTCAGTGTCATCCATCCAAAGCACTCGTACCTGTTCAGCTTGAAGAGAATCACACTTATAACTATCGGAATCTCTGTTTCCATCCCCATTCTCAACAGCATTGTTATTGACTTCACCATTTCCTTCATCCTCTTCCCCATCTTCATCCCCCTCTTCCCCATCATCATCCTCATCCTCATCATCGTCTTCGTCATCAGTTAAGCTATCATCTGAATCTGAGTCACCAGCAACTTCACTCACAATCCCGATCACACCACTCTTGTTGCTTCTCACAACATCTTGTCTATATATATGCGGAACACTATACAAGTTCTTGACAGCCTCATCTAGTTTCTTAACTTCATTGTCTTTACTATTTACATTTGGCTCACCAACAAACCCATTCATCTTAGAATCATCACGAGCAGTGAAATTATCATCATGCACACTTGTTGCAGGCTCATTAACATTGGAAGCAGCAGCACATAGCTCATTCTCCATCTAAATACAAATATTGAAATATTGTTAAGACTATTATTCCCGATCTTATCATTCAGCATAAATTAACATGTATGAAAAGGTATAGCCATGTCTCAACTACTATTCATCTTCCTATCATTTTCTCAACTACACTTATATAGTGTTTCCTTTTGTTTAGCTAACATCATTACAAGGGAAAAACCTATGAACACCCATCTTAACCAGGTGCTACCCTTTGCACATTTTTGCAAGGAGTGGCAGCTCTCCAGACTTGAATCCTAGCACCTGCAGCTGCACTTATACCAGACAATGGCCTCTGAATCACGTAAACCATTTATACACATCTTAGTCTAGGCCAATCAAACCCAAAATCCAAAAATTGAAAAAGAGCAACTTATATTTACACTTACACATTAAGGATTACTCAATAGGGAAATAAAATCCACATTACCCAGTATATCAAATTAAACAATTACAATTACAAAAGTTAAATTCCCATAAACATTAATTTGCATTGATTATTCTAGCTGATCTTCCAGCTCATTACAATCCTTCTATTATTTCAAATCAATGAAGCCAAGACCAATAAAAATTTGAAAAATAAAACAACCCCACTCAATAGAATCATTCCCTTTTGCACAAAAACGCATTTTAAAAGACATTGAATTAATCGCAAATAAAAACCCAGCTCAAATCTTCAAAACAACGTTGAGTTTCAGAAAAACAACAATGAAGGCGAATTATTTTCAGCTAAATAAACGAGATTTACCTAAAAAATTAAAAAAATTAACACAGCTGTGTAATTTTTTTTAGGATTTTTTTTTTTCCTTTCGTTATTTCTAATGGAGGGGGCTGGCTGAATGGGTGTGTTCTGTTGATGCTCGTTAGAGGAGAATATAATGAAAACAGAATGAGAGAGATGAAATTCTGGAGGCGGTGTCGGGCTATTTTGTAATTTTGATCTGTTGGAGTTTATGTTTTTGATAATGGCTTTTTAACCTTTAAGTTGTGTGGGTAATGACGTGTCATGTGTCTGAGAATATAGTGTTTGATATGAGCCGTTGGATCTAATGACGAAACGTAGAATTGACCCGTATGGGAATTCCTGAGATTGAAAATTGTGACGCCTATAACAGGAAAAGAGTTGAAGCAAAGGAATAGTAGCTTTCTTGGGAAAGTAAATAAAGGAAAGGTAGCCTTTTGTTACAAGTAATAATTTTTTTTTTTGTGATCATTTTTTAGTGATATTGTTAAGCTTTTGAAATTAATATCACAATTCTTGTATTTCTTTTTTACTATTAAGTGTTTATATTATATTACTTTAAAAAGTTAACCAATCATATAAAGATTATCTCTTAATTGGCAAGGATATTAATTGTTTCTTATTTTATGTAGGAGAAATTTATAAAGCATAAATTTAAACATGTGAAAATACTTTTCGAGCACTTGTTAAAAATAAGAGAGATAAAATGTTTAAACCTCTCATTTTTGTGAGGAACAATAAAAATTTCTCTGTAATTACATTTGTTTTTTTTTTAATCTTTTCATACCTAATTCTTCTAATAACATAACAATTTTTATTTATAGTAGATAAAATATAGAAATAAAACAATATCACTAGTGTATTGTATGTTGCAACAAAAGTGGGTATTTGAGAGGTAAAAAAAAAAAAAACAAACAAAAAAGTTGGCTTTCATTAAAATCTTTAGTTTGATTAAAATGTCATTTTATATTTTACCCTTTTTCATTAGATTAGGATTTTTAAAGATTAAGATTTTATATCATTCTGAGGGCAGCAATCCAAACCGTTATTAAAACATTGTAGTAGTTAGTTCATTACTCAATTATATTATATAATTGATATATTGTATAATTGTGTGGAAATAATTTTTTTTTTTTTGAAATATGAATGGATGAAATGTAAATGGGCACGAGGTAAAAATTCGATAAGTATCAGAAAAAAAAAAGAAAAAGAAAAAGGTCTTATATCGTCTTGAGGTATAACTAATATTCAAATGTAGAATGAGATTTTTAGATACAAGATGGGGGCGATTTACTAAATAGTGGAAATTACGTGGCATTACACTCAAAATCTCAGTCTAGAGGGTGACGCTGGAAAATTTGTCAATTCAATTGAGCAGAGAAGCGATAGCGAATCACCTTCTTCTCCCACCTGAGAAATCAAGAAGATGATCGCGTGCGTCGCTGTCGTTGGGCATCAGGTACTCCCTCGTTTCAACAATTTCCTTACTCTTTTATTCGTAAAGAGATGATAAAAATCTGATTTTGCTTTTTTATTTTTTTTAGAACAATCCGCTCTACATACAGAGCTTCACTGAAGCAGATGACGCCCTCAAGCTCCATCACATCGTTCACTGCTCTCTCGATGTCGTCGACGAACGTGGTATATAAATAATTTATATCTGTTTGAGTAATTTGTCTATAAACGCTTGATTTTGGATGATCTGATGTGTGGCTCTGTTTTTGGTTCAAAAGTTTCCATTTTTCAATGTGATCTTGCTAGAATTCTATGTAAATGTTTATTTTTGGATTCTTTCTGAGGCAATATGAAGGTTTTTTTTTTTTTTTGGGGGGTGTTTTTAGTCTTGATCGTACGGATCGTAGTCGTTTTGTTCAAGTTTTTACAATTTATGGCCCGACTCTAGGAATTTTGCAAGATGGTGAGAAATGGGTTAGTTTTATGGGCTTTTGTCTTTGTTTTGTTGTTTCTGTGTGTTATCGTTGTAACTGTTGTTCTAGAGTAGATGCAGGAGTTTTGCAATGGATTATTTAATGTTGGAATTTCAAGTTTTGATGCGTGATTGTGGTTATAACCATGCACAGTTAACAATCCCAAGAAATCTGGGCCGACTCTGAACGAGACGTTTTTGGGTTTACTCTATCCAACTGAAAACTATAAAGTGTAAGGAGTTGTTTTGGCTGCTTTGCAAATATATTGTGGTATGTTCAGTTATGCTTACGTGTATACTATTTTTCTTACGCAATTTGTTCTTCAGGTACGGCTATTTGACTAATACAAAGGTGAAGTTTATCTTAGTGACTACAGATTTAGATGTCAGAGATGCTGACGTGAGAAATGTGAGTGTTACTATCTCATTCAAATGTTAGGCCAAATACTTGTTGGGATGTATAGGTATTACTGCTAAGGGGAATGGTGCATCATGTCTACCAACTGTGGATTTTGATTCATTTCTAGATTTGTTTGACAAGTTTGATTCAATACATAGATACTTAAAGTTATATGTCGTTTGAGTTTTGTGGGATTGGTTTTATTAATAAACATCAACTAAGATCCAAATTCTTAAAGGAATAGCTGTCTGAAGCATTCATATGATGCTTGGTAACAATTTTCTTAAAAGCAATGGGGTTTTATCAATTCAACGCATTAGGTGCATCGACTGCCAGGAGATGTTACCTGCTATCTGATTTGCTGATCTGTCTTGAGATGTTATTTTCTCCTTGATGTGAAATATTCTTATTAGCTTGAGTTTCATATCATTGTGGATTTTCCTTCAGATTATTATATCAACATGCTGGGGGCTTGTTCCTTCTACACAGTTATGAATCACACACTGATGATATTATGTGTACTATCAAATCATGATATAACTTGCTTTAAACTTTTGTCTCTTCAACTACAGATTTAAGTGCCCTACCTTTTTGAAAAGTTAGGCAGTCACAACTTCCCTTTAAGTTTCTAGCAAATGAGATTAACTAGTTTCCTTGTGAGTAATAATAAGAAATATAATGAAATGAGACCTTGAAAAATGAAAAAGAAGAGTTTTCAGTGTATGAGCTTGCCCCTGATTGGATTGTCTTGTTTTGATTTACTTATTAGTCTATATTTCCAATTGTTGGGGACCAGTGTATGGGGTCTGACTTATTCTTGCTCATTTTATTCCCAACAATTGTCTAGTTCTTCAGGAGGTTCCATGCTGCATATATAGATGCCGTTTCAAACCCATTTCACGTGCCTGGAAAAAAGATAACATCCAGAACATTTGCAGAGAGAGTAAGCACCATAGTCAAGTCATTTGGGTTGAGTTCAGCTGGTTAATTGCTGCTGGTGTAAGATTGAACCTTTTGAATCTCCTGACAATTGTTTTCATTTCCTCAGTTCTTTTCTCAGCTACAATTAGGAATTGAACAGATATTGTACCATTTATGTTCTTTCTCAAGGAACTCAGGATCTGACTTGTACCAAATATAAAGCAAGTGATTGTGATCTTTCTTGTCTTCCATTTCATTATGTATCCATGTTATTCCAATCATGCCATTCTCATGATACAAGAGGAAAATATTTCTTCCATCTAATGTCCGAAGGTTTACCAATATAGTTTCTGGAATTTGGAGACACAATTCTTGGAAGACATCTTGAAAGGATTTCCACAACACAAAAACATGTTCAACTCATAGTTTTATAGCTGTCCTCTTAAGTGGTAGATAAATTCGGTGATGCTATTTTACTCAATTGATGAGTCGCTAATCATTTATCATTATGTATACGTTAAATACTCATGAGTAATACAACACAATCAATGAATGACAGTAATATGCCATATCAATTGCGTTACAAATTATGTTCTAACTAAATAAACATAACATTACTCCCATCACTTACGTAAGTGTTGCTTTGAATAATTATTTGCGCATAAAATGAAATCGTAATGCTTGAAAACACGCAATCTGTTCATTGCAAAATGAAATGAGCACCATAGGTGAATCAAATGGCCATGGTCTGCAATTGACAAAAACAAGATTAAGACGAGCAACCCGGAGGTTACTTCAAAACAATAATGCAGCGGTTCCTCAAGTTTAACAAAGAAAGCCTAAGACATGAACTAAGAGCAAGACCTATCAAATATAATGGTCAACCAGAAGACGAAAATCAGAATGCTTTAACAGAAGTATTTCAGAGGAAGGTGCGGAACTAGATGAAAGCATTCTGTAGGGAAAAAAAGATGTGCTTGCAGATAACTAATTTAAAACTCATCGTCATCCTCCTCAGCAATGTGTTTTGCAAGCTCTTGTTCCTGCTGCTGTCTCTCCCTCCTCTTCTCGGCACTTTCCTTTTCCTTGTGGGAATTTGGGGGAAAACGAAGTGCACGAACTGCCTCGTTATGCATATTGAGGCAGAAAGCAATCCTTGAATTGAATGCAAGCTGAGGTTCGTTTGTAGAGTAGATGTCTCCTGTCTCCTTTGACACCATCCAGCCATTTGCATGATCCACTGTTGCATCAATCGCACCATCTCGGATTGCCTTGGAAACAATACTCTCAGCATCAGCAACAGGATTGGCAGAGTCCAATCTCAGCTTCTTGGCAACATCAGCAAGTGAGATGCGAGAATACGAGATGCTGATGTTCCGCAACCCAGTCCTAATGACATTATGCCGCAGCCTTACAATCAAGTTATTGGTTCGGTCAGAGCTGAAAGTACTTGAGAACTTCTCAGCAACTGACTTAAATAGCTCCAAATCCCCAATGCGCACAGCCTGAGATATAAGATAACATCATATTATAGCCACATGTGCAAGGCATCTCTTCATTTAATAGTCAAATAAAGACATTCTTATACCAGAATTTGTTAAACCTTAATATCAACAAAAAGATTTAAATCCAATGGCTCAAATTTGAGAAATGCAAACTCACATTCGTAAGCTCAAAATATGGCCTCAAAGCCTTCTCCATGCCTTTCTGCATAAAGACAGTCCTCTCAGGAATTTCTCCTAGCAATAATCGGACAATGATTGCCCACTTGTTGCATTGAACTCGGAAGCCAAGGGCTGCAACGGGGGCTTTCCGAGCAGCTTGAAGGAGGGATTCTTTGGCATCTGTGTACTCCAGCTGTATTGTCCTAATCTTTCCCAAGTAAAAGAGGTATCGACAAAACTGCAAGAGAAAATAGTTAGTGCCAAAGATGCTCAGAATATTAGTGTCAAGAAGGAATAATCATGCGTCCACAGGAAGAAAGCATAAATAATGGCAGTAAGAGGAAAACAAGCAGGGATACATGACCCTGACAAAAAAATTCCATTCCAGAATTCATGTCATGCTTATCAGAGCAGCATTTTTTCAAACAAAATAAATCAAACTACTAAACAGGTATCCAACATTAAACAACAAACACATCTTGGAATGCATCAAAAAAGAAAAAGATTCAGAAAATTAGGAGTTGCCTGCTGGTTTGAGTGAGCTTCAAATCGAGGTGCCTTTGACCTAAGTTTCTCAGCTTGATCATACAAATTGTAATGGAGGTAATTGCGAAGTAGCAGGTTGAGAAGTGTTTCCTGCACGAAGTTGAAATCCAATGTAAATACCCAGCAGTTTTATCCAACTGTAAGACCCCAGAAATATAGACAGAATTTCTTTGAAAACCAAAAGATTACCTGCCCCAGCTCATCATGGCGCAATGTTGCAATTCGGTGGAGGGCAAGTAGATTCCTATTGCACAAACAAACTCCAAAGTTAGACCTAATGCGCAAACCTCTAGCACTGGACTTTATTTCAAGTAATGTGTTCAAACATAAATCACCAATCTAAAAGGAGACAGGATTATTATATTAACACACAACTCACCCTCTAATTTCAGCAAGATCACCAGTGAGTTCATAGCAAAGAGAGTAATAGAAGTAAAGTCTGGCAGCTAATACATCAACAGTTCTCCTATTCATGTTCTTCAACCGTGCAATGCTTGCCGATGAACAAGCTTTAGCCTTAAAACAACACAATGCAAGACAACTCCAATAAGCACCGCATGACAACATCAATTAAAAACCCAAAAATTAATAATAATAATAATGTGCAATACCTCATTGTATCTCTTCTTATCAATCAAAAATATAAGCACAAGCAAGTAGCAGTAAATCTCTAACTCCGGCAAAGGATGTTTTGCAGGGGCTGGAGCTCCAGATGATGCGGTATCAACTTCCATCTCATGTTCATCCTCCTATTCACAGACGAAAATTAAATTTTGACCAAAAACCCAACCAAAGTTTAATAGAGTTTAATACAACTACGAAATCACCTTGGGCAAATACGAAAGCAAGCGACTGTGGGCCTCAGATCCCGGAGCCAGCGCGAAATTGAGGAAAGCCGACAGAACGGGCGCCTTGAGTTTTCGTCTCAGCGCCATCGTCAGCCTCACAGCACGCATTATCCGCCGAACTTCCCGCGCGTGAGCACCAGTTTCCATCAGCGATGCAATCTCCTTCAAATCTGAACAAAAAGATTGATTTTGTTCTTTCAGAAAATTAATTAATTAATTAGTTAAAGAAGTAATTTAAGAAATTGATTAGCTGATGGAAATTACGGTGGAGAGTGGAGGGAGTAAAGGGGGAGGAGAGGGAATTGGAGGGGTTTTCTTTATCCTTCATCTCGACGTCTTGAGTCATCTTCTTCGACAGTGAGTGAAATCAAAATTAGGGTTTTTTTGGTGACGAAATTTAGGGATTTTTGGGCAATAATGAACCTTTAGTGAGGGAGAGACCGTGTGTGTTAATTTTGAGAGATCGGAGAATGGTGAAGTTAACAAGCGAGCTTAGGATATCTCGATTGTCTACTGGTTGGTTTCCTTCTCTGCAAGTCAGAGCAAAAGTTAAAACGACGTCGATTTCGGGATTTGTATGGGGATTTGGAACGGCGTCGTCTACCTGTACAAATCAATTTTTTTTTTTAAATATTAAATCAATTGATATCCGAAGAATAACATCGGATCTCGACTAATCCATATTCGAGCCAGGTAAAGACCATCAGGGACTAATCTAGATTAAAAACCATTAGGACGATAAAGCTCTTTCAACAAATATTTAATGCAATTACATTCTGAAATCTCGACTCGAAAACCTTAATTAAGATAAAACAACTCCTTACCACATGATCTACAAACTTATTGGTAACAAAAAATTCTTTTAAATATTATAATAATCTCCTAAAAAAAAGTGTTATAATAATAATAATTTACATAGCTCACAAATTAAATCTAGTTTACAAGAAATTATTCAAAAAGATTGACACTTTAATTACAACGATTAATGAATTAATTCTGCCGCAATGATTAGTTGATTTAAATTATTTCGATTCACTAGAGTAATGGAATCTTTATTTAGATAAAATTTGCTAACCATAGGTTTTTTTTTTCCTCTAAATCTTATATTTAAAATTACTATGCACCCCATTCCATCCAATTCCTTCCAAAGTTGCTACGAGGTTTATCCTTTATTGAGATGACTAAACATGTAGAATTCTGTATAATATTATCGTACGAATAATATTGCACATATATATTTGATTATACTAACTTTGTAATCGTTTTTTTTTTGTTCGAAAGTCCACAGTCAATTAATTAGAATTTTAAATTTGTAAATGAAATGAAAAATTTTGGAAAACAAATAAACAATTTCTAATTATTATAACATATTACAGATGTAAGAGTAAGATAGGCTTTTTTTTTTTTTTTTCAAATTTTCCATATTGTATTACGTATATACATGCTCAAATACACTCATAAAATAAGCATATATTTTACTCTATTTTCGAAGAAAGATACTGATGATGAAACATTGAGACATGCTCCTGATCAAGCAGAACTTCTAGCTTTTATTCCTTTATTATGATTGAAACTTAAAATTATTTGCATTTAAGTAGAGGTGAGGTTCCCACAGTCAAAATCAGCCTTCTTTAAGAGCAACCCAACTAGGAATGAAGCCAAGATTTTATCTCTCAAAAAGTTCAATATCTTCCCATCACTTTGTTGTATGGAACCAACCAGATAAGCTATACTGATGAGCTCGAAGCATCTCCATCTCCTTTCTTTAGCATATCTTTTCAGTCCCATTTCAACCCTCTTATTAAATCCCTCCTCATCTTCTTCTCCAACTCCCTGTTTAGTCTTTAAGGCTTCATTGATACATCTAGCCAAAACAATGCCATCTTCCAAGGCTGCACAGCCACCTTGGCCAATGTCTGGTGTCATTGGATGAAGTGCATCTCCAGCTACACACACGCTGCCTCTGCTTATATTTCCCCACAGCACCTCCTGTGGCTGTCTGTATTGTAGGCGCGATGATATAATGCTATCCAATGGAGTTTTTTCTATAACAGCCTTAACTTGTGCAGGTAAATCATGCAACTTTCCTAACACAAACTGCTTCAACTCAGCTGAGTGATCCTCTAGCTCTTTATCTACTCTTGTAATAAAGTTTTAGTAACAGATTAGAACGTGAGAAAATGGCCTAACTTTAGTAGTAATCAAACATAATGTGATAACTTTACATTGAAAATGTGCATTCATAGATGACATATATATTTAATAATTACCTTGGCTGGAGGAAGTCCAAGTGAAGAACCAATAAATAGTCTGATCATCACAAGGGATGAAACCGGATCTTAGACCTTTGCCAAAGAACTGCAGGAAGTTGGGCTCAAAGCCATGACTGCCCTTGAAATCTGAATAGCCCCTTATGGCAGATCTTCCTACAAAAGCTGGATTCTTGAAGCCGAGCCATTTTGCAACTATGGAGTTGACTCCATCACACCCAATCAACACCTTTCATTCACAAAGTGATCAATGATAAAGGCATAAGAATGGGAAACTGTCACATCAAATAGAAGTTTAGCTTCAGCTTTTTACCTTGGTCTTGAGGATGGTTCCATCAGCTAGATGCAACAGCTTAAAATGTCCTGATTCCTCAATTGAAACCACCTGTGATGAGTACCTGATAGTACCACTTGGGAGCTCTTTTGCAAGTGTTTCTAGTAACAACTTCCTTCTCACACATCGCATTTCATGTTCTCCGCTAAACATGATCACAGCCACAACAGCATCGATAGTAACAAACAAAATTGCCCCACCAAACTTTTGCTTAGTTTGGCAGCTTGCTAATATGAGATCAAATTATGAGGCAGTACATGTGACATCAATGAGATAACTTACTATTTTCCTTGGACCTTCAATGACCTCTCAGAAGAGGGTTTCCCCGATATGGTGGGGGTAGCAACTATGCTGCATCACATCTGTTCAGGTCAGTTTCCAGCAAGCATATTTATGCGGTGCCATATTTAATTACTTCACAATGTCCTAGCAGGCCTTGCTACTAACTTAATTAACACATATTTAGCTTTGTGGTTCCATTTCTATTTTTCAAGCTACAAACTTCACTAACATCCACAAAAGCTAGAAATTGGCAAAGCAGAATTCGCTTTGAGTTACCTTCTGAGCTGTTGATGTTGTTGGCGAAGTGAATTACCGATGCCGACAGCATCCAAGGCCTTCCAGGCATTAGTCCACACTGTGAATGCAAATCCTGTGACCCTCAAACTCTCTGACGACTCCAGTACCATGCTTCTGATTCCCAGCCTGCAGCAACACCAATTAATTAATTGGACAAATTACGCACACAGGAACACTTTATGTTCTATTGGTTATTATTTTACTTTTTTGTTTTAAACCTGTAAAGTCCCAAAGAGGTTGTCAGGCCAGCAATTCCAGCTCCCACAATCACAATATCTTCAACTGATTCCATGATATCTTGGGCTTTCTATTTTCTGTGAGTTCAAGTTCTAGCTAGAGCGTAAAGTGATCGGCTCTGGAATTGATGCATGGCAAGAAGGATAAGGAGGAGGCTTTAATATATGGTAAAATATCAGTTTAGTTCTCCTATCTTGAGGTTAATATTTGTTTAATTCCTAAAATTTTTAAAATATCTTAAAATATCTCCGATATTAAATTATTAGTATATTTTCTTTTACTTTTTGTTACTTTTAGTTTTATTTTTATAATATTATCCTCTTACGATAATTTTTTTAAGCATTAGTAAAAAGAAAAAATTAATTATCAATTTAATCTTAAAAAATAAAATAGAAAAAAAATTAATATATGTTACTTTTTTGGAACACTGCTGAGGAGTTAATATATTAATTTTTTTTAATGTTGTCCAAAAAAAGGTAATTTAATTATTTTTACAATAATTTTTTTGGGACAAATGTAAGCTTTCACAAAAATTAATTAATATATATATATATATATATATTTGTTTTTATTTTATTTTTAGGTTAAATTGATAATTTAATTTTTTTATTAATTTTATAAAAAAAATATTATTGTAAGAGAATAATATTATAAAAATAAGTCAAAAGAAACAAAAAAAAATTAACAATAGAGATGTCAATAATTTAAGAGTAATGATGTTTTGAGATATTTTAAAAAATATAAAAATTAAATAGATACTAATCTTAAAATATAAAGATGGAATGAGTTTTTATTTAAAATAAAATATATAAAATTATGCCAAAAAGGTTAAAAGTACAATTTAATAGCGGCTAACGGGATGATATTTATTTCCAATATAGTCTACGTATTTAAGCCATGTTTGTTTTTAGAACACTTAAAGATTTAATGTTATTACGTAAGGGGTGACGCGTAAGAGCACTTGCAGGAAAAGTTTCCCAATAACGCCAAATAAAAGAAGGACAAGGTTAGATGAATTTAGCAAATGATTCAATTAATGTTAATAGCTTCACCCTGTTCTAGTAAAAGCCTCCCTTGTAAACATTATAACTATGAAGCCACTTACCGCACGTTTGGGATTATTTTAGAGATTTAAAAGTGATTTTAAAAAGTTAAAAGTTAACTTTAATTTTTAAAAAATTGATTCTATAAATAATTTTTAGCAAAATCACTTACATTCTATAATAGATTTTAAAAAGTATAGAAAGAGTAATTTTTCAAAATCTCATTTTCAGAATCAATTTTAAACTTAATATAATACACACACACACACACACACACACACACATATATATATATATATATATGGAGAGAGAGAAAAAAAAATATTTCAGTCCGAAATTTTAAAGTGCGGGAACATTTGGGAAAATGTACAAATTGTGCGGTTTAAGCGCTTTAAATTTTAAATTTTTAAAATCCCGCGGTTTTAAAGTTTTTCCGAATATTTTCCGTACTTTATGATCCTAGACCAGAAAACTACTATATATATATCCAAAATTATCCTTACTAATTGGGAAATAAATTTATTTACTTTAAAAGGATTATTATTATTACCAATTGTATTAAGATAATAAAATAAAGAAATAAAATTAACTATAAAAAATTCTTATTTTAGTTATCAATTATTACATATACACAATAATTTTTTTATATATTTATAAATTTATAAATGAATTTTATTCAATATTATATTCAATTCAATCATTTATATTTTTACAGTAGTTTAACAGTAAGATTTACTAAAGACATAAAACTACTTTTAAAATTCACGACACTTTTACAAATAAATTTTATCAAACATTAATTAATTTTATTCACAGCTAATTTTTTTTCCAGTACGGTCAGTAACAATCATTTTGAAAGTTACAATATTACCAAAGTGGCTATAAATGCGTTTCCATCAATCATTTTTATTGATTTCACTGGAAGAAAATGGGTCATTTCCAAGGGAAAGTACCCTCAGAAATAGACCAAAGCTGTCGAAAAAACTCATTTTCAGACGGGACATGCTGTTGACCATCATCGTATTAAGTATTATCCAAAAACCACATAAATCTATTAATTTTGATATTGTTCCATAAATGGCTTCTAGGTTTCCATTAGATACGTATAGAAGTCTTCTTTCCCTGAAGAAAAGCATACAAGCAATACTAGAAAAAAGCTTCTCTCTTATATTTAGAAAGTAAGCCTGCTGATCTGAGTCTAGTGCAGCATAGTTTGGACTGAAACATTTTTTGTAACTGTCTCTTGATATGCTTTCTTTCACTGCTGTATAATCAATTGCAGGTGAAAACATATTGATATACACATAAGAGACGGAACACCAACATGAAGGATCAGCAAAATGCTGGAAAGAGAGTCAGAAATGGTGATCATCCAATGGATAGTGATAGGCTCAGCAATCTTCCTGACCATATCATCTACTAAATATGCTGTGAGGACTTTCTTCTTGTCCAAGAAATGGATTCAGCATTGGACTCAAGTCCATAGTCTCAGTTTTCACTATAAGTCCTTCAATAAGATGAAGAAATTTGAGCAATTCATACGTCGCGTCTTGCGCCAACGCAGGCAATTCAATCTCACTAGACTCAGTTTTATTAGAAAAAACTGGGGGATGCTATCTGTGTAGAAAATAACACCACCTTTTCTAGAAGGTGGTGCCCACCACTTTTGAAGAAGAATGCGGTTGTTGCTGCATTCTTTGAATCAACGAAAACAAAAAGAAGAAGGTTTTGGTGCCGACCAAAGAAAAAAAAAAGAGAGAGAAGAAAAAAAGAGATGCCGGGCCCAAGAAGGAAAAGAAAAAAAAATAATAATAATAATTAAATAATTGATTAATAGTGCCAAAACTTGCTCTATAAATAAAAACAAAGAGAATGAGCAAATTCATTCCATCAAGAGAGAAGCATTTCCTTCTTTTAGAGTTGAGAGTATTAAGAGTTTAATAAACTCTTGAGTGATTAGTGTTATGAGAGTTTGGGTGTATTCGGATTTTGGAAAGTGAGCTAAAATACTACAATACTTGTAACTCATTTTCACAAGTAAAATATTTCCTTATGTTTTCGCTCGTAGACGTAGGCTAAAAGTCGAACCACGTAATTTCTAGTGTCTATTTTTGTACTTGTTCTTTATTTTCTTCTAATTTTATTTTAACTGCGCGTCTGCTTCACCCACCAATTTCCTAACAATATGTGCCAAGAACCATATCTAGCGTATCTCTGGCAACAAGAATTTCAAAGTTTGCTAGGTCACACAATGTTGAAGAACTCAAAACTGATTCTCGTGAGATTTGTTCACAGCTCTCTAAACTTCAAACTCCGAGGAATCTGAGTGTGGTTGGTCCTTGCATCACAAACTCAACTCACTTTGCACCATTAACAACTTTGTGTCTCACTCGAGTCCAGTTTGATCATACCTATAGATACAGTGATATCTTTTCGGGTTGCTTGATGTTGGAGAACCTATACTTCAATGAATGTATAGTGGATTACTTTGATGAACTTAAAATATCTGCTCCACGGCTTGTTAACTTAGCCATATCTGGTTTCTTTTCTTATTACGTGTAGAAGACGATGAAGCTCGTGATATCTGCTCGAACCCTCATTTTGTTTGACTCCTGTTCTTGAAAACGTCAAAATTCGTATGCTATCAGGATATGCTCATTTAGAGCATGCCTTGGATTTGCAGAGACTGGCTGAAAGGCTCTCTCATGTAAAATCAGTCAATATAACAGGGAACTTTTCTCAGGTAATTATTACTTCGTATGTTCATTTGAATAGTAGTATGTTTACATTCTTAATCGTAACAATTTTTTTTGTTTTGTTTTTTTAATCGTTAAACTTTTTGTTCCCCCTCATTTTCAAGACTTGTAGGGGAATTTCATCCTGAATCCTAGATCAGAAGCTGAAGATTTCGAGCTCAACAAGGTATCATATGGGATCTATGTTGAGAAAATTTGAATGCATCATCAACTAGGTGGCATTTCTCTTCTTTTGTTTCGGTGAGTTCAGAAGTGATGGGCCGTGTATTTTGCTGCGATAATTTCAGGAGACCAGAGAGGAATATTTAAGAAAATATTTTGAAGCTGCTTCACATATGGATGTTATGATCAAGTGTTTGGGGAACGAAAAATGGAGTAATATTTGGTTCTTTTGTTGTTTATCTTCTGCTGCAGTTTTGTGCTCCAAGATAACAGATGTTTATTTCAGTTCAGAAGTCAGCTCGAACTGTTAATGTAATGCAGCCAATAAACCTACATTATGGAGAATATGTGATGACTTACGATTTCTTATTTTATCTTTCATATTTTGTTATTGATTAGAAGCGGCCATGATTGTTTCACCACCTTCTCCTAAGAATTTTCCCGAGTGGGGTCATAGCAATCATGACCTCAACTAGAAATGAACATGAAATATGAATTCCCTATTTCCAGCCATGGCCTTGTATAAGGTCTTTCCTAAAGTAATCAATGAACTTGAAATAATGCCAATGCATGAAAGATTCCATCACGGAAAAAGTAACGACAGACTTTAGATAAATCAATTCGATTCCAATAGATGAAACTACATACAAAGAGATTGGGGCTGGTTACCAGCAGATACAGAAAATATAGTTGCACAAAAATGCTGCCTGCTCAATTGATAGCATTCAAATCATCTTGAAACAATCACGAAGAAGAAACTGTAATCACAAAGGTTTGAAACTGCGGAATAAAGTTACGGATGTGATGAAAAAATTATTCCAATAAATCAACTTCTTATTTCATTTTATTTCCCTCATTCTGCAGTACTGTGATTTTGTATTTGCTATAAAGCATTGAGAGTATATATTGGACAAACATTTAGCACCAGAAGAGTACATTTTTGTTATTTTTCTTCAAGTTCTGTATGCACAATTAGTCGTGCAAGTAACTATTTACAGATTGGAAAATTAGCAAAAGTAGGTGCATCAAGAAATGCAGAGCTTTCCACAATCAAACTCAAGTATCTTCATCATCAGCCTACCCAGAAGAACTGAAAAGATTTTATCTCTCAGGAAGTTTATTATCTTCCCATCATAGCCAACAATATAAGCCATGCTGATGAGCTCACAGCTTCTCCATCTCCTCTCTGTTGCATATCTTTTCAGTCCAATTTCATTTCTCTTAAATTCCTCCTTGTCCTCACCAGCTTTGTCTTTAGTCACTCCGCTTGGTTTTTCAGTTGAGGCTTCAGCGATACACCTGGCTAAAATAATGCCATCTTCCAAAGCCGCACACCCACCTTGACCTATGTCCGGTGTCATGGGGTGAAATGCATCTCCAGCTACACACACATTTCCTTTGCTGATATTTCCCCATAGAACTTCCCATGGATATCGGTATCGTAGTGGAGATACTAATATACTATCTAACGGAGTGTTTTCTACAATAGCCTTTACTTGCTCGGGTAAATCATGACACTTGCTCAACACAAACTGCTTCGTCTTATCTGGGTTGCCCTCTAGCTCTTTATCTACAATCAGTGAAATTTTGCCAAATGCTGATCAGAAAGTGACAAACCTAGAAGTGAACGTAACATTAATGATTATGCAGACAACCAAGAAACTCAGTAAGGATTGTTGATGATATGACTTTGGCGAATCTAGAGTTGCCATGTTCCTCTTGAACAATGAAATTTTACTTGAATAACTTATGTTACCATAAACTTTTGTAAGGTAATCTAAGCTTCAAGGTTTCGTACTCGCTGATCTGATGATATGCTGCATAACCATATCTACTGATACATTTCCCATACCTGAATAGCTGAACTAATCAAGGTTGAGAGGAAGGGATAATTACCTTGGTTGGACGGACACCAGTTGAAAAACCAATAAACAGTTTGATCATTGCAAGGGAGAAAACCATATCGAAAACCTTTCCCAAGGAACTGCTGGAATTTCGGCTCAAGGCCGTGTCTCAACTTGAAATCTGTGCAACCCCTTATGTCAGATCTTCCTGCAAAAGCCGGTTTCTTGAACCCGAGCCATTTTGCCACCACTGAGTTCACTCCATCACAGCCAATCAAGACCTTTCATCACAAAGCAATGCAAATGATAAAGTTCTGAAAACTGGACGAGCAGCAGCTCACAAATTAGAGCAGCACAGAGTTTAAGGATCATATTCCATTATCAACATGATATAAACATATTATCAAGCTCATTTACATGTTTTTGCAATTCATCCATCACATAGGTTGCCAATATTGCCGCTGTCACATAATTATACCATTGAGTAGCCTGAATATTTTGAAAATATATAAGTTTAGCTGTTATTTTACCTTAGTTTTAAAAACGGCTCCATCAGCTAGATACACAAGCTTAAATAATCCAGATTCCTCAACCGAAACTACCTTGGAGGAGTACCTTATGGTGCCACTTGGAAGTTCCCTTTCAAGCGCTTCCATCAACAAGCTCCTTTTGACAGATCGAACTTCATGGCCTCCACTAAGCATCTCATACTACATTATTAATACTCATTCGCATACAAAGAAAGTAATCTAGAAAAATGGTAATGTGGGGGATGAAATGATGAGGCATTATAACATTATGAGATAATTTACCGATTTCCCTTGGTCTTAAATGATATCTCTGAAGCAGGTTGACAAGAAACTGAAGAAGCAACCACCATCCTGCATCGGATCAATTCAGGTCAGCGTCAAGCAATCATAAACTATCAGTACTACTAGTGATAAGTGAGGCACCAGTATTCCGAGATGCAGTTAGGAAATAGATTAAAGAAACTATCAATAGTTCTGGTTATATTCATGATAAGAACAACTTGGTAGTAGAATCAGATGTTTTAAGTTACCCCTGGAGCTGTATGTGTTGTTGGCGAAGAGAATCACTGATGCCAACAGCATCTAAGGCCCTCCAAGCATTAGTCCATAATGTTATTGCAAATCCTGTGACCCTCAAGCTCTCTGATGATTCCAATACTAAGCTCCTGATTCCCAGCCTGCAACTCTAATCAAAATATAATTACAGATATAGCATGCACAAATTCACAACTTTACGTTCAATCAGTTGGTGAATACCTGTGAAGCGCCAAAGATGTTGTCAAGCCAGCAATTCCAGCTCCCACGATCACAATATCTTCATCTTCTTCCATGATCTATTTGGTCAAACGGGTGCTAGGGGCTCTAGCAAATTATTTCATTACTACTGTTTTCTCATTATTCTAGCCGTAGAGGAATCTTGTTACGAAATCATAAGCAAAAAATGGCTGCAGTATAGGAAGAAAAGGCTCCGCTAAAGCAATTAATGAACCTCAAACACGAAATTATGAACACAAGGATAACCGGAGGTCCACTGAACTCTTCGATATAAATTATGAATTCCCTTGTCGATGTAGTATGATAATATCCTTGTCTTTTTGACAAAATATTATAAAAAGTATTGGTGCCTAAGGATGTCAGGGACTCGGGGGCGCTTTTCGAAATATACTTGAAAAACTTCTTTGTTTTTTATCTTTTAATATTTATAGGCATAAATATAATATATATATATATATATATATTTACAGACATAAACAGGCCACTGCTTGACCCAAAAATGCTCCACAATTTTCTTTCTTAATACCCTTAATTATGAAAGGTTTTTGGAGCTAATATCAAAGCATTTTGTGGCTTCAACACGGGAAAAGATGATTTTTGAGATGCTTTCTTTAGAGTCTTGACATCACAAAAGTACCGGAACCGGTAAGAAGAAGAAAGTTGAGATAAGCGACTGATGTATATTTAGTTAAAGGCAGAAACAGGATGACATAAAACACAGAAGAGATAGAGACGTGGAGCATCAGCAAAATACAAAGGAAGTGAACACCAGTAATCAAGTGGGTAATGATCAGCTCAGCAATCAAAATTTATATTTTGAATAATGTTGGGAAATTAAATTTATATTTTGAATAATGCCAGCTCAGTAATCAAAACCAGTAATATAAATTTATATTTATATTTTCAAGTGAATTCCTAGGAAATTTATGTTATCCCAATCAAAATTTTGAGGAAGTAAATATAAAATTATAATAGCTAACAGAAAATTTTAATGTTGAATAGCGAAGGAGTGAATGGCTATAAAATATTTGTATTAAAATAAATACCATTTGATTTTTGGTCTGATAAATATAATCTAAAATACCGTAAATACATATTTGCAAAGAGGAGTTAATAAATTATTATTTAAAAAAAAATAGCCGCTTGCTTTTTCGTTCAGCAATATAGTTGGTAGGCTTGACAAAAACATTCGGGCCGGTTCGGCCTGGGGCCGCGGGTTTTAAGCCCAGCCTGCAGGACAAGATTTGGAAAAGGGCTTAGAAAATGCAAAGTATATAAGGCCTGGGCTTGATAAAAAGGCTCGGGCTTTGTAATATATAAATAAAAAATAATTCAAAAAAACGAAAGCACAAAACAAAAACGGCCAACCCTAAATGAGTCTGATACTCTTACGATTCACACCCAATTACTAAAGGCCAAAACACAAAACCTAAGTGAAGCCACAATTGCAGCCACGGCACCCACCCAAGAGGCAACATCCAACACAACGATTGCAGCCACACCGTTCAGCAAGACAGAAATTGCGACGCAGCCTCACCGTTCAGCAATCGCGACGCAGCCAAGCGAGCCCGTGCGGCAGCACGCGGCGCAACAGCAGCACCAGCACGCGAGCCCAGCAGCGAACTCAGCACCGAACCCGGGCGACGCAGCAGCAGCCATCGAACCCAGCGCCCGAACCAAACCAGCAACAAACCATCACCAAGACACCAACTCCACCTCAAGTAAGCTTTATTTTTTTTTAATTGTAGAAATTCTAAGAAATTATTGTAGAGTTTTGAAAATCTGTCGAAAATGTTGAGTTACCCTATTGTGGGTTTTTCTCGCTGTTTTGTCTTAAATTGATTAGAGTTGTCTTAATTTTTCAATTTAGTTACGGCATCATGAATTTGTTGTTAAAATCATTGTTTATAAAGAACACAAATGAAGACAGTGAGACTAACAAGGTCAGCATGTCGTCTTGGATTAGAAGCTTGATCAGCCCATGGATGAAGAAGCTGGCAGGCTTAGAAATAAGTAAAGAGAAATATACAAGCTGGGTTATAGTGGTTTGATAAGTTGGTTCTGTTTGAGTTGGTGGTACTCTGTTTCTGAAAATGTTGTTCATGGTTTTCTAGATTTTCTAGATTTATGCTTGATAAATCAGAATTTAAAAGAAGCTAAATTGTGTGCCCAGAAGGAAGATAACAGTAAGTGTGTATTTGAGAAGAAAGATGGAAGATAACAGTTAAGAGAAAGCAGAATTTAAATCCTCAGTGCAGTGCAGATAGCGATTTCGATTAAAAAAAAATCTTTAAAACGGCGTTGTTTTTGGAATCTTTGGGGTTTGACCTAGGGCAAACATCAGTGCTGATATAAATTTAATTAATAAATTTTTTATTTTTCTTCACACCCACTATAATTCCAAATAGACCCGTTATTTTTTAATTTTATTTTATTTTTAGAATATAAATGGAAAACAGAAAAACTAATACCTACTTCCCTAATCCTAAATCCTAGTTTTCAAATTTACAGACGCTGCGCACGAGGGAGAGAGAGGGGCAGAGCTGCCACCGCGTAGAGTGAAAGAAGAGAGAGAGAGGTGAAGTCATGGAAGTGAAGGAGATGAATGAAATATTGAGTAAGAATAGGGTCGAAGATGTCAGTTGGCTTTGTTCCCTCTCCGAATCCGAGCTTGTAAGATCTCTTGTTCTTCCACTAGTTATCACTTCTTCTTGAAAAAGAAATTTGACCTAGAAAGTCAGCTCTCTCTTTCTTTTTTTTCTTTTGAGCAGGACATGCTTATTAGCTTAAAGCTGCTTGTTTTACAACGTGCTAAAGTAATTGGCCATCAAGAACTTGCCAATAAGTTTGATTTGAAGACACTTCGAGCCCTAGGTATTTCTTTTCATTTTCATCCTTCGGCATTCATTGTTTACGCTTGGAGATTAATGAAATATTGAGTAACATATATTTTAACATAGTTATTTCTTAGAGTTGATAGAGTTGTTAGGCGAATATTTGAGCTTGGTTTACCATTCTCCAAAATTTCTTACATCCGTTATTTTGAATAACAAATTCTTTAATGAATTATATAACCAAGTTGTAGTTACATCACTATTAATTTTTGTTTATGATTCTTTTTACTCCTTTCATCATACATCTAAATTTCATGTTTAGAGGATTTTGATGAATTGTGGGTTGGGGTGGTTAAGATAACTAATATTGCATGTCTTGTCTTAATAAGAATTAACACATTAATTGAAACTAATGTCGGTGAATGTCAGATATGCCTACTAGCCTGCGAAAATTTATGATTCAGACGCAAAACAACTCACCGATTATGGATGTTTGAAGTTGATTTTTGTACTTCATATTTGTCTGACTGTTAGTTTCTTTTTGGATCGCATTCAGGGTTCATTTTGATGGAACATCTGAAGGAGAAGGTTAAGGATTTATCACTTTTCCCAGGCTCAGCTGAGCCTCTAGCATTTGTTGCTGGTTGCAATTTATTAAAATGTGATAATGACGATATCTTGACCGTTGAAGAGCTAAAGACATGTCTTCACATTGATTCGAAAAGGTATTATGAAGCTGCAAAACTCAGTTTGTTACTTTTGTTCGGATTTTGATCTAATTTTTGTTCAATGGTTTGTTATTTAAATTATTCTTGCATGACTGAAACGCAAATAAATGGAAAAATCTTCAACATGTTACCCTATTGCCCTATTGGTTTGTTGGCAATTTATTTCAAGCATATTAAACTTATTTGTAAATTAGTATTCTTTTTAATTGGCATTTTATCACATTTCTGAATGTATACTGAATGCTGTGTTCCAGCATCCTTCAATAAATTTAAAGTTGATGTCAATGTTTCCTTCTGCCAACTCTGGTTTCTCTTTCTTCTATTCCCTCTTGCTGTGTGCGCACACATGGTGTTTCATATACTCTAGAATATTTTGAAACCAACCTAGGTTGAGGCTTATCTTGCTAATTAAACTCATACAGTTGCTTATGCATCAATCAACATCATAACAAGGGGCAGGAGCATCAAACTTATGAGCCAATATCTCAATAGTAGAGTGCTCTTGCAAATTTGCATGGGAGAGCGTTATTTAACTACCAGTTTGGTTTTGTATTTTTTTATTCCTTGTGTACATGAAGAGGCTGCTCTTAATCAGAAGATACAGAAAAGCTGAAAAGAGAGAGGAAACAGAACCGGGACATTATGAAAGCTGTTCAAGTTGGAGGACAGTCTAATGTCATCGGTATGAATACTATCTTCCATGGCTTGCAGATTTTCTGGTTATTGTTGCAGAATTTTCATACCCTGCTGGCTGCTTTCCTCTTCGTCGTGGAAATTTTGTGAATATTATTTGTTATAATTTTATTTTTATATTCCGTGTAACAAGGTATTTAGTGAAGGCCTTGTTCAATGAAAATAAAGTTGTTTCAATTTGGTGATTATTTATCATGGTAACCACATGGAGAAAGTCCAGTTTGCTCAAGCATAATACGATTTTCTTTTTTATTAACAACAAAGTGGGTTTTGTATTTAAACCTACTTCATTTCTTTGTAATGTTAGTAAATACTGAAGTCGGTTAAAAAAAAATGAGAGGAGAGCAGCGGAATGGAAAGGAGAGAGGGGGAGAGAAAATGAGGAAAAAAAAATTAATTTCAATGTTACTTATTTGATTTGATATGAAATCATCTTTTCTTTTATTTCCTTCCTCCTTTCCTTTCTTCTCTTCTCCTTACCTTATTATTTTTTCAAATCAAACATACCAAAGATGAAGAAGGCAAGACGCAGTAAGAAAAACTTGCAATTTCCATGTTAAACAATCAGTGATGATCAAGTTCACAATTATCGGAGGCTGGTCTGTACCATGCACCCAAAATTACATAAATTAATGTCCACCTCTTGCCAAAAACGAACCATTTATGGAAATTGACGAGGGATTCGCTCAGATCTAGTGTAGTTTCTTTTTCATTCATACGTAGCATGAATAACTAACTCTCTTGTTCTTCACTTTCACCTTGATCATATCGAATTGTGGACATATTTTCTGGGATCTCTGTCCTGAGGAATGAAATATTTTGCATGATCCTTTATTTGAACAATTTGAGTGCTTATTTCATCATTTTGTTGCAGTGAGTTCAAAATGATCATTGTTATTTTGGAGGGCCAAGGATTGGAAATATTTTCAAGGTACTTCAAAAATGCATGTTATTATACTTTTAGGAGAAATGATTTAGTAAACTACTGTTTGTTTGAACAATGATAAGTATCCAATAAATAAATAACACATAGTATTAGAATTTAAGTTCGGACTCAAATATTGAGATCCCTAATATTATTATTTTTTGTTTTTTTTTTTTTTTTAATTTCAATGCTATGGTACTGTGTTTTTCTAGAAGCAGCTGAGTAACATTATCATTATTCAGGTTTGTCTGTTCTTTCCCTTTTTTTTTTCAATCGGAATTGAGAAATTGGTTTTAGTAAATAAAAATTATTCACATAGACTCAGGGAAGTTGCAATATTTTGAATCAATGAAATTATTGGCAGGTGAAGGGTGAACCACCGATAGCTTTAGTTCTCAAAGTACGTTCAATTATGAAACAAATAAATAATTAATTTATCATATCATATCATTATCATTATCAAATAATTAACTCAGGCAGGTTGCAATATTTTGAATCAACGATCGAGATTCTTTCATGTACTACATGCCATGCGATGATGGTAAATCCAGCGCGGTAATAGGCTTAGCATGTGTGACCTGCCGCCGCCGGCGTCGGTCCACTTTCATTTTCATCCTTCATGCTTAGTTGAGGCATAAATTAAAGCTGTCTATATATCTATTTGAAGTTGGCATTTGGTTTTTTTCCCCTTTTTCTAAAAACAAAGTCAATGAAACCAATGATGATATTCTTCCTACGAGAAATTCTAATGTATTACAACTAATTGATACATGTATAATATGTATAATCAAATTTAATATAACCATCATTTATATGATGGTATTTTAAAATAAACGCACACATGTCATAACATTATTTACTTATTGTATGGGTGACGTAACACTTCTGATGCATTCTAGATTTTCTCCTCCCTCTCGAGCGGAGGAAAAAAAAAAGGTAATTAGATTCTCTAGTAATTAATTGATATCAACTGTATACAGCTAGCTATTTGGAGTTGTATTCGGATTATTGAGGGTCTGATCAAATTAAAATTAATTAACTAATGTGCCTTGAGTTAATGTATTATTTATCTGTTGACAATCCATCACTATTTAAGGCTCAATTAATGTGCAGGAGCTTTGCTGCAAACACTACAAACAGATAAAGGAAGCATTAAAACAAAAATAACTTAGAGAAGAGAATTAAAAAATTACATGGACTATTTGAAGGTTTCAGGAGGCAAAGCATCACCAAAGAGAGAGCTTCGTGCCTCGAAAATTCGACAGCAACAAAGGACCATGATGAGCAGTGTAATGGAAGCCATTGCACAGGTGAATGGAGGTGGAGGAGGTAATAATAATATTGTTTCAGAAACAAGTAATGATGATAATGGAGTTGTGAGAATGAAGATCAGGGTGAGGAAGCAGGATTTAAAGCAAATGCTTCAAGTAATGAATACGAATACGAATGGTGCTCATCACAGTCAAATCCCAGCTGGTAATTCGCCATTAACGGCATCTTCAGTGGAGCAGCGGCTGAATCTTCTGAGAAGAAAGCATATTTTGAGAGCCGTTAATCCAGGGAAGGAGAACCGGCTACGTTCTTGGAGACCTGTGCTCCAAAGCATCCCTAAGGAGCTATGAAACTCAAATCTTTTAATTTCTTTGCGTTATTATTTCGTTATTACGTGAACTTCTAAGTAAAGACTAAAGAGGAGTTGTCTAAATTATGTTGCTTATGTTGGGCACCTGGATGTCGAGGTATTTTTTTTAAAAGAAGTCTCTAGTATGTGGACCAATATGTGGATCAATATGGACCAACATTTCATTGACATTAATTCTACCAAGTTTGGAGCTAGTTGTTAGATGTTATGATAGCTAATTATAACTACCATTACTTCACGTATGATGAAAAGATGATAATATAATGAGATGATAAAATGATTTTGGTCCCTGACAGCTTGTAATAAAAAAAGAAAACAAAAACTACACCATCATTACTGATTACTGAAGCTACAGAAGTATCAAAATCGAAAGCAAACAGTTGCAAAGGACACATCAATAGCTGGAGGTTAGGTCCTAAAACTTCCGCATTTAATTTTCAGAGCATGTTATGTATTATTCAGAAGTATGCTTACAGCTTATGTTAACAATATTCTTAATTTTCTCACAAAATGGAAGTCCCCCTTCATTTCGCGTCTTAGCCTAAAAAATTGCACTCATTCTAAATCCAGTGCAACTGAATTCTCAATTACAAGGTTTGCTCCTATAGCATGAGGGCTATTTTGAAATTCTTGGCGAGGATAATGTTTGCTCCTATAGCATGAGGGTTTTTTTTTTTTTTTTTTAAATTCGAGGATAATTTTGTAAAAGCAATTTTTTTTTTTTAGACATTCTCCATCCAGCTATTTGTGAGCTCAGCTCTATTATAAATTTAGCAGGTCAAAAATGCAAATTAAAGAGTCAAATAACCAACCCTTGCAATTGCTGACGATAATTATCTCTGGAAGCTCTAAAGATATGGTTCAATGGCACAGAATTTGATAAATAAACACACAGATTTAAACTAGAAAAATTAAAATGGGGTTCGAAGGTTACAGAATAATGCATTACAAAAGAGAGATAAATCACAGAATTTTGATGAGTAATCTGCTGGAAAAGCGATTCCACGGCTTAACGGTGTAGTTGAACATGGACTCCTGAAGATGAAATAACGATTATGTACCAATTTACTATAGCAAGAACGGACATAGTGTGCAGAACAAAGGTTAATTCTTTAACGAAGAGGGCATTTTTTGAGATCAGCAATTCAGCAATTCAGTTCCATTCAGATATAAGACAAAAGAACAAGATTTACTTAAAACTTAAGATTGTGACTTCATGCTACAGAAAAAGCTTCCACATTTGCAGTCGAATGCTTTGATTGGATGGGTTTCATCACTAAAATCGATACCATAATCCTGCGGCCAATGGAATTTTGAATCTTAAACCATGAATCAAGACAGAATTAAACATTTCAATTACCACATGATAAATAATGCACACTCTAAGAGGTAAAATCTACTTACCCAGTTCAATTCTTCATTCACTTCGACCTTTCTTGTTGTGAAAAAAGCCACCTGTAGAAAGTTTTAGTTATCTTCTACATAATAAGATTCAACGAAAAACAATGAAATTCTGAGATTACATACATGATAATAGTGATGATCCGGGGTCTCTATCTCTACAGGTATCTCGATCAAATTAGCATCGTAACATCTGTAAATTGTAACACATAGATATACATGTTGAAAAAAGTTTAAATTAAGTGGTAACTAAGCAACAAAAACAAAACTTTTCTAATAAAGAATGGAGAATGATCTTTAATAGGCCTGTAATATTCCTCATATTTATTACTCAAGTCTCAAATCTTTTTTAAGACAATAGCTAAGTTGGATCAAGCTCTATGGTGAAGTACTGATGATGACTGTTAAATCATAATAATAAGTACAAATTTAATATTTATTTCAATGATCGTACGGTCACCAGAAGTGCTCTACTGTGGAATTAATCCAACTTAACCAGACCTCTTTTTTAATTACCTAGTGCATCCTTGTCATTATAATTTAGTTGTTCCTACTTTACTATTAAAGGATAAAATGTGAATTTCACCAAATAAAATTGTTCCTTCCTTTGACAAACACATGCTATGAAACTGACAATAGTAGTAATTAAAAGACCATAAAGTTATAAACTATATTTTTCTATTACAGGTTTAACGTTAAGGGTGTGATCGGTAATTAATTAAAAGATATTAGGACATATGTGTCCTTCTTCGTCAAAATAAATGCACAAAGCATTGACTCAAAAGTGTGACAAAAGTACCTGTGATTTATAAACCTTGCAACATTTCCAAATTTCGTTGCATCCAAGCAAAGAGCTTCTTCATCTTTCAAGAATCTTTCAGAAGCCCAATCTGCATCAAGTAACACTGGATATGTATGCCGATCACCGGAAAATTCCTCATTCCTCTCATCTAGTTCCTGGTTTGTTACAACTTCGCCAACATACTCACAAACAAAAGTGCCTTTCTCCAATGCCTCAAGAGTTCTAACACCCCATCCTTTCCCTTCAGATGCTTGGAACACCTGACAACAACAGCTAGCTTCACTATAAATAAACACGAACTCTTCGTGCAGACTATTGTGCACAAGCCTCAATTAATGATATGCTACTCATAACTTAAGATTAAAAAAAAAAATGCAGAAGTGAAAGAGCTGAAATATTTACCTGCAATTTCACTGTGATACCTCTCTGAACAACACGGTTTCCACAATTCAAGCTGCATCCGCATTTAGCCCAGCATTCCTTAATGAACTTTCTCATCAAATGGCCCTTGCATGGCTTTACAGATCTCTTTCTTTTGTGGTTCCTGTTACCATTCACCAATCTGTTTTCAAGTGGGCAATTTTCACAGTAAAAAAGATGCTTTTTATCATTTTTCCTCCTAATTATAGCAATACTTTCTCTTAAAAACTTCTCGTCCAGTAGTCCTGCGGCTGTATAAGCGAAGTCACCCCTTGTTTCACTAGTGCAGGCACAATTTGCCGGCGCTGACAGACAATTCCCTGAACAGTTTAAACAACAATTCTCATCACCTATTCGAGCTAGTGAAAAGTTCACATGAGCATTTTTATAAACTGTGTTCTTTGAGATATACAAAAACTTGGGCAGCTCCGATGTTCCATTTTCATTTAACAAGGAAATTGGTTGTTTTTCCTCTCCTCGGGTTATATCTTCAACAAAAATGGGATTCTTGGTGACGTTAAATGGAGGATTCACAAATTTACTACAGCAATCGTCAACATTTGGAGAGCTTGGCTGATTTTTGGAGTTGCTTTGGTGATAATGTTTGCCATTATCCTCAAACTCTGCTTCAATTTTATGTGATGTATCAAGAATGGGCGGTAAATGTAGATCACTATTGGTCACATTAGCGCCCACTGCCAAAAAGTATTCGCATAATTCCCTCATTAGCTTTTTCATGCGAAACTTAGGATCTGTGATTCCATATTTCTTGCAAATTTTATCTTCAACCACTTTCAAGAATACATCCGAACTTGGAAAGTGTTTATAATTGTTTAATACAGAGTTGTAAACTATGGAGAGTTTCGCCTCTCCATTGTTGGATGAAACAAGTTGCAATGGAGTTGAATAAGAAACACCAGTCACTGCAATAACCATCCATATCAAGTTTGTTAAATATTCATCTTGAATGAACACAAAACGTAGCATAACAAATTACCAACTTAATAGCAAATCATAAGATCAATTGGTTTGACCTCTAAGCATCACTAAAAGAATTACTCTCAATGTCAATCTAGCTTCCAAAAATTTTGAAGGCGTATAACAACTAAAGAATAAAAAGCCACAATAATATTTAAGCACTTACATTTGACATGTAGTGGTTTTATACCGCAACAAATATGGATTAAAAGCCACAATATATGGCTCAATCTTAAATATACCTCCATCATGTATGTCAACCTACAGTGGAAGTAATGCAGACACTTCAATCTTATAAAACATTTACCTGCTACGAAATCTTAGCTAATTACCTGCTTAGTTATTACACTTGAAGAGGTATACAAAACCTAATGGCTAAAGTTTATTATTGTAAGAGAAACCACTCAGACCCCAAAAGTTAATGGAGTAAAGACCAACTTCAATATTAAAAACAGTGTCTCAACCGGCGTTCTCATTTGAAACATACATTCAAAGAAGAGCATTAAAAATAAGAGTTTTCACACAGAGAAAAATAAACATGAAGTTTTGACTCTAATATCATGTTAGAGAAAAAACGCTTTTATTATTTGAAGTATTTTGTTATGTTGACAGAAACTAAATACACTAGCTCCCCATATGTACGAGCCGATTCAAATCCCAAACTTTCTGTACCGTTCAAACAAACTTACCAATTGAACTGACCATGTAGTAGAAAAACACCGCTTGACCCAAAGAATTAGTCAAATACAAAAGGTCCACCATAAGTATTAATTAGGGAAAAGTCTTAACAAATACTACATAAAACATGGACTCAAGAAAAACCTGACAGATAGAGTTTTCATATGAGGGAATCAAACATGAGATTATACCTTTGATTTAAACAATGATAGAGAAAAAAGCTTAAGGTGATGGTTAACAGCTCGACATTAGCATTAAAACAAGTCTCAACAATTATCACCATAAACAAAATTTGTAGGGTAGATACCTGGATATTTAACAGCAAGAGGAGGCGCTTCCTGGGAAAATTCACGAGAGTAACTGTCGTACGAGAACAATCCATTTGTATTATCAATGGTTAATGCTCTTGTACAAGCAGTTTCCTCAATTTCTGGGATTTTTCCTTTGATGTTTCGTGTAGCAGTCTCAGAACACGAGGCCCTAGCTCTTTTGTGGTTAGATAATTGAACAGGTTTCTTTACTTCAATCACAGCCTCCGCATCCTCTGATGAGCATATTGCTGATCTTTCACTTTTGTTGATAGAGGTTGAAGGCTCATCACTGTGATCTGTTAAATGTCCTTTTAATAATGGCTCTGAACTATCATCCAACAATGCTTGTACAATCTTCAATTCTGATTTCTTGTCAAATGCCAAACGTCATAAGCATGTAAAATTCAAGTCATTCAAAGCACATGTTTATATAAGAGAGAGAGAGAGGGAGAGAAATTAACACAAGTCATTTAAAGTGAATCGAAAATATGCAAATGCTTTTAATCCACAGTTGTTGCGAATATAGAGAATCACATAAAGCAACAAAGTGAGTGTATATATACCTTTTCTTCTTCTTCTTGTTTTTGTTCATCCTCTATCATGCAGTTCTCGAAGAGAATTTCATAGTTATTTTCTTCAATAAAACCCCATTCGTCACGATATATTCTAAGAAGACGACTCAAAGCTGCCTTCACTTTCGGTTCCGGCATGCCATACAAACTCTTCATGTCCTCACAAGCCTTCACTATTTTTCCCTTATTCAATGGCATGTCGCTAGTTATGACAAAATGCTTGCTTCTTCACTCTCTAGTCTCTACAACATCCACCAAAAAGAAATAATAATAATAATAATAATAAAACAATAAAAAATCTAACATTAAAAAAGTATTAAGTACCAGAAGAAGCAATAATTAACAATTACGTACAAGTAAATTTAGGAGAGAAACTCTAGGCTCTAGGGTTTATATACCCATAACAACTAGAGGTCTAGAGTTTTGTGGTATTTGACACGCAAAACCTTTGTTTATTACTACTGATCTCTAAGAAAACTTCCTACTAAAAAACTAGGGTTTCTAGGGGGATTTTGGTACTATAACTTGTGCAAAAAGGATATGTGCTTATTGGCTACAGCCATTATTTAATTACTTACATTGAATAATTATTGCATGTACACGAAGATCTGAGCGCATGCGACCAGATTCCGATGATCAGCAGAACTCCATTATCGTTCTTGACAATTAATAATGATTGGGGAAGAAGGGTTTATCGACCACTATCAGGAAAAGCCAATAGAACAGTTATAAAAATTTAAAAAAAAATTCATAATCTTGGGTTATAATAATTCCTTGTCTTATATATAACGATTAAAACCTCCTTACTCGTAGACTTATATTTGATTAGTCGCACACTACAAATATCATTGTGTATGAGAAAGAAAAGATGGTCGCCTTTGATTATGCTCAAGTGAATAACGGCAATTTTTAGGGTTTTTAAGGGTATTATATTATTCACGTACCTTAATTGGTGAATTCCTTTCACCATAATAAGTATTATTTGCCTCATATTAACTTGTATTAGGAAATGCAACTTTTTTTTTCCTTTAGTTGCTGTATTATTTCGTAATTGATTTGGAATAGGATTGTCACATATAGGGGAAGTTGAAATTAATAACTAATGAACACTTGTTATGTGATTATTTTAGTTTATAATTGCTAAATAAATTGGTAGTCCCAATAATAAGTCAAGTTATGTTTACTTAAAATTTTAACATAAACTATTTATTCTTGTGTAATCCAATGGTAGATATTTAAAGTTAAAAAATATCATCTATTCTTGCACAATCCAATGGTAGATATTCAAAGTCAAAAGATATTATTTAATTTTTCTATTTCCAACCATTGCATTTCACAAAGATCAATGCAAAATTTAAAGTTATAAGTAAATGAATGGACACCATAGCATGCACGGCATGTAGATAGTTAAAATAAATTGATGGATGCATCATGCATGCTTGCATGATACACAGGTAGTTACAATAAACTCATAGAAATATGACATGCAAGGGTAGCAATTTGACACAAGATTGACATAAAATTAGTAGGTTAAGGTTTGACTAAGTTGATATGAATATTATTTGTGCCATGTTTATGTTAAACAATGGATAAATTCCTACCCATATTTAAATTTAAATCCACTACACCATTAAGAATTAAACTCATTTTATTGTGAATATTTGTTCAATACCGTGGATATATTATCGTTGATAATGTGTTGAATAAAAATAAGATTTTAGCCATTAATAAGCCTTTTACTTAGTGGAGAACACTCACAATGTGTGAGAGTAAGTGTTCAAATCCCCTAAAACAATTATAAAGGTTTAATTCTTCTTTAATATAACCTTGTCTTTATAATTGTGTGATTGTATATATAATATAAGTTGTAATATAATCAATAGTGTCATATAATTTGAAAAAGAAAAAGGAAAAGACATTTTGGCCCAAAATGAGTAAGTTTTTGGCCAGTATATGGCTTTACAAAATTATAATATTCATTCGGATCCTTATAAATTAATAAAAAATGAAAACTGACGGCCCGGTGTCACAGTCAACAGTAATTGGACGGGTAAGATCCAGTAGGTGCACTGCAACATTTATCAGCACGAACCAGCAAATCTACAATACTAAGAGTTTAACGGTTACCCGATGATCCCCGCCAAAGCAGAGAAACCCTCATGCGATGATTTTTAACGGCTATTTTTCGAAATCTTGAAACCGCCCAAAGATGGCCACACCCGCACCTCTAGCTATTCACAGTCACTTCTTCAACTCCAACTCACCCACACGCAGAAACCCCTCACAAAAGCAATTCAAAATCCCAGAAACGAATCCAACCCCTAGTTTTGAAACCAATGCAAGAAGCTCAAAATCAACTCATATACACAAAAATCAAACAATTACTTCAAAAAAATCCATTGGACCTCGAAATATTACTAAGACTCGAGCTCTACAAGAGCTCGTTAGTTCAGGGTCTATGGAAAGTGCATGCTACTTGTTTGACAAAATGAGCTACTTAGATACTTATATCTGGAATGTTGTGATAAGAGGATTTGTTGATAATGGGTTGTTTCAAGAAGCTGTAGAATTTCATCATAGAATGGTGTGTGAAGGTTTCAAAGCTGATTATTTTACGTACCCGTTTGTGATTAAAGCATGCGCGGGGTTATTGTATTTGAGTGAAGGAGAAAAAGTTCACGGGAGTTTGTTTAAGAGTGGATTGAATTCGGATGTTTATGTCTGTAATTCACTTATTGTTATGTATATGAAGCTTGGGTGTGTGGAGTGTGCCGAGAGAGTGTTTGATGAAATGCCTGTCAGAGACACGGTGTCTTGGAATTCTATGATTGGTGGGTATTGTTCAGTTGGTGATGGCGTAAGCTCGTTGGTTTTCTTTAAAGAAATGCAAAATTGTGGATTGAGATATGATAGGTTTAGTCTGATAAGTGCTCTTGGTGCAATTTCTATTGAGGGTTGTCTAAAAATTGGTAAGGAAATTCATTGCCAAGTGATCAAAAGTGGGCTTGAAATGGATGTTATGGTTCAAACTTCCCTTGTTGATATGTATGGTAAATGTGGTGTGGTGGATTATGCTGAGAGATTATTTAATATGATTTTTCCTAGAAATATTGTTGCTTGGAATGCTATGGTAGGCGGGTATGTGGTAAATGCTCATTTTCTTGAATCATTTTCTTGCTTGAGAAAGATGCTAGAGGATGATAATCTGAATCCAGATTGTATTACAATTATTAACTTGCTCCCTTCTTGCACGAAATTGGGAGCTCTCTTGGAGGGTAAATCAATTCATGGCTACGCCATTAGAAAAGGGTTTCTCCCTAATGTTGCTTTGGAAACTGCTTTAATTGACATGTATGCAGGGTCTGGGGCGTTGAAAATGACAGAAAAATTATTTGGAAGCATGATTGAGAAAAACTTGGTGTCATGGAATGCCATGATTGCTGCTTATGTACGGAATGGGCAGAACAGAGAAGCCATGGAACTTTTTCAAGACCTATGGAGTGAACCTTTAAAGCCAGATGCAATGACATTTGCAAGCATCCTACCTGCCTATGCTGAAATAGCCACATTAAGTGATAGTATGCAGATCCATTCTCTTATCACCAAACTTGGGCTTGTTTCAAACATTTATATTTCAAATTCAATTGTTTATACGTATGCAAAGTGCGGGGACCTCCAGACTGCGAGAGTAATTTTTTATGGCATAATGGGTAAGGATGTAGTTTCATGGAATGTGATCATTATGGCTTATGCAATTCATGGCTTGGGGAAAATCTCCATCCAGTTGTTTTCTGAGATGAGGGAAAAGGGCATAAAACCCAATGAGAGTACTTTTGTATCCCTGTTATCATCTTGCAGTATTTCTGGCATGGTGGATGAAGGATGGAATTACTTTGATTCAATGAGAAAGGATTATGGTATCGTTCCTGGAATTGAGCACTATGGTTGTATAATAGATCTTCTTGGTCGTATTGGGAACCTCGACCAAGCCAAACGTTTCATCGAAGAAATGCCATCAGCCCCAACAGCCAGGATATGGGGTGCCTTACTGACTGCCAGCAGAAAAAATAATGACATAGTCTCAGCTGAATTTGCAGCAAGGCATGTTTTATCCTCAGCACAAGATAATACAGGCTGTTATGTCTTGCTTTCTAATATGTATGCTGAAGCTGGGAGGTGGGAAGATGTAGAGCAGATTAAAGCTATTATGGAGAAAGAAGGGCTGAAGAAAACAACTGGCTGTAGCATGTTCGAGAAAAATGGTGAAACTCACAGGTTCATCAATCAAGACAGGTCCCACAGCAAAACTTACTTGATTTATAATGTCTTGGATATTCTCTTAAGGAAGATAGGGGAAGATTTTTATATTCATAATGTTTCTAAGTTCAGCCCGGCACATTTGATGAAAAATAGAGCAAAATCACCACAGCATCACAGTGTAAGACTAGCTATTTCTTTCGGTTTGATTTCGACAAGTGTTGGGAACCCAGTTCTTGTTAGAAACAACACCAGAATATGTGAAGATTGCCACAGTGCCGTGAAGAAGATTTCAGAAATCACTAAAAGAGAGCTAATAGTTAGAGATCCTAAATGTTTTCACCACTTCAGAAATGGCTGCTGCTCATGTGGAGATTATTGGTGACTGCATTTATGTTAAACTTAGAACAGAATCTTTCGGACAAAAGGAAAAAGAGAGAAAATAGAATACCAACTATGTATATACATCACTCAAATCATATGTTACTTCATTTAAGGAGCAATAGAATTTAAAAATTCTTCCAGCTTCCTCTCTCCATTTATGTATGCATTTTCGAATTTTATTTATCTAGAATCAATTGAAGCATGTGGAGGATCTGGAAGCCGATGAGATGCATATAAAAGATAAGAGGGAACCAATCAAATATTGAAAAAACAGAAAGTTTTGCCAATGAAAATGAAAGTTCACCAACTAAATTAACCATAATCACCTTTTGAAAGGAAGATAAGATTGTCAATGGGAACTATGGTCTTAAACTGACACCTAAGCTTCATTGAAACTCTGCTGAAGTTTCCTTCATGACTTGCATTATCAGCTCATCACCCTCACCCATTAAAATTATAATAAAGCTAACTATTATTTGTTAAATGAGTTGATAAATAGGTCGAGAATCTGCAATTCAATTTCAGCAACTGCATTGAGGCGCGTAAACGCACAGGCTATCAGAATGTGTTTTTGGGATCAACCATTTTAAGCTGCAAAGCAATAAATATCAGAATATGCGAACATCGTGAAACAGCATCCTTACCCTTCCCTTGGCATAGCGAAGAACTGCATAACTATGATTTTTAAGAATCCCATTGTTCAAATTTGATGATATTGATATTGAAAAATGTTAAATTAGTAACATTAATATCATAATAAATAATAATGATTATATAATAGAATCTCTATAAATTAATATTTGATAAATTGATAATCTCGATTAAATAATAGTTTTTACTAGTCCCAACTTAGGATCAAAGTAGTAAATTGATAATTCGAAAAATTTATAAGATAATTTTAAAAAAAATCATATTTTCTATAGCATTCACTTACCAAATAAATTAATAATTACCTAATTTGAAATTAAATTAATGTGATATGTCGTGTGACATTTGTAAAATATGTTTTTAGTGTTATTTGCTGCTTCTTGAAATTGTTTTGAAATTAAATCTCATTTCTAATGTAAAATTTTAATTTACCTTGTTGTTTTGCAACAAACGTAAGATGGGTTCCATATGTCATCTTTAATATAGAAAAAAAAAACTCTACAATAGTTTAATTACTATCAATGTAAGAAAATTAATTCTTATTCAAACAAAACATAATAAATACTATACACGTGATCATATTTTACAAATGGAAAGAATTTGTTCATAAATTAATAATTCATCAATTTATTGATATTCTAATATTTAATAAATTTTACACGATCCTAATATTATCGATTTATCGAAGTTTTATTGTATTAAAATGAAAATCTCAAATGAGACTATCTCATCACATCATTATACACAGCATAGTCTACAAGCGTGCAAAATATAATTTTAAAATGGGTTATTATCATTTTACTACTTCAAAAATTGTCAAATATTAAATGACTACAACAAGTCTTGTCTCCTATTATTTTCCTATTATATCTTTATAAAAATATCTTTTACTATTTTTCTGTTACAACAAATATCATTTTACTATTTTTTTCGTTACAACCGTTAGTTAACCCGTTAGTTGACTAACAAAATATCAATTTTACCCTTCATGATTAAAAAAATAATAATAAGATAAATTTGTAATCCATATATCATAATTCCATCAAAAAGAATTATGTTGGTATTTTATATCCATTTTAATAAATATATTACAAATTTATTTTGTAAATAAGTTTCAAGTTTTTTTTTTAATCATGAAGGGTGAAATTAGTATTTTGTTAGTCAACTAACTAGTCAACTAACGGTTATAACGAAAAAGTAGTAAAATGATATTTTTATAAAGATATAATAGAAAAATGATAGAAAACAATACTTATTATAGTCATTTAATATTTGACAAATTTTAAAGTAGTGAAATGATAATAACCCTTTAAAAATCGGTGCCTAAGAAAAAAGAAATTAGACCAAGGCTTACCCATGAAAAAGAAGAGTATAATTTGAAAGTATATCCCTAATACATCCAATATATATCCGGCACTTGTAAATGTTTACAAAAGAAACATAAATCCTTTATAGGGATCATAACTCTTTCTGTCTTAATAGAGAAGAGATCTTACCATGGTAAATTAAAGAGAACTTGAGCTAACAATTCACCTAAAGCCAATTACTGTGGTGAAATTATAAACAAATTAACCACAGAGCTGTTAAAAAATTATAGTGAGAAAAGAATGGCTGTCTGTATTCAATAATTTTGTCTGTCTACTTACGCGTCACCGACTAAAAAGAATAGAATAAAACAAAATTTAAAAAGAAAAACACGTAAGTGAAAAGTGAAAACAAAAAAAGAGTCAATATTTACAAATTGACCCAATATCCACGGGTCAAAACCAAAACTTCCAAACAAAAAACAATAAAAGATCTCTAAAGTTTCAGTCGACTTTCTTATCATCTTCATCTCTCAAACTCCTCAAAACGACATCGTGTATCCACCCAAAGCACTCACATTGACAGCAGCAACACACGGTGTCTTTGAATTTACCAAAAAACCCTCTGCTACCGCCAACCTCCGGGGGGCTGGACATAGGCTGCAAGTAAGCCAGAGCAGCTTGTTTTACAAGTGGGTTCTTGATGGGGATCTCGTGCCAGCTCGAGTTGTTCGTCGGTGACGTGATCGCCGCCGCCGACGACGGTGACAACGGCAACAAGTCCTTCAGGCTTGTGTAGCTTACTGATTCTACAGTTATCGTCGCTATGTCACATATCTCAAACTGATTGTCGTCATCATCATCATCATCATCATCATCGTGTGATAAACCGTTGCTGCTTAAGAAAAAAGCACAAGTGCTTAAAGACAAATCGTGGTCTAAACTTGTGTTTAGCTTTTGCGTTGTGTTCGTGTTTGGAGCCTTAACGATATGTTCATCCATGAATATGGTAGATAGGTTTTTGCGAGCTAATGAAGGAGACAAAAGAAAACTAAACGGAAGTTTAATTCTTAATAAAGAATGAAAAAAATGGATTTTTTTTTTCTTTTAAGAAGGGAGTGTTTGATATTTATATTTTTGGAGGTTTTGAGAGTGAATAGTTTACACAGATTTGTCATTGATTCTTAGGTTGTTTTTTTTTTTTAAGTTGGAGTGAGTGTGTGTTTAGTGAGATAGATTTTGTAGTTAGGAGGGAGTTGTAATTATTGTAATTAAAGAACCAATGGTTGTACCAATAGGCTTTTGGTCCAGTGTGAGAGTCCTTTCACTTATAATTTTGAAGGATTCGAGCTTTCATACAAATATTTATTGGGATTATTTACAATCCTCCTTTAATTATTAAATAATTGAGTGGAATCAGTCTATCCACTCATATTTTCAGTCAGTCTATTTCTCACGAAATGTGAGAAGAGTGGACAGCTCTCGAATATTTAAGAGGGTTTGAAGAATTTAAGCAGCGCTTCAGAGGAGTACATGCCACGAATAAGGTTCCAATTGTAGAATCTATTTGTAAATATTAATTGTAATAACTACAATACTTCAGAGGAGTACATGCCACGAATAATGTCTCAATTGTAGAATCTGTTTGTAAATATTAATTATAATACCTGTATAACAGTATTAAAAAAAAAAAAAAACCAATGGTTGTGTGCAAATTTGCTGACTTTCTTAAGTGAGTTGAGTAGCTTTTTTGTCTGAATCTTAATTTTATGAATCACACGGCACAATTAACATCTTGCATAAGGAGAACATTATCATTCTTTTCAATCTTTTGCATTTTATCACACAACACAATTAACATATGGCATAAGGAGAACATTATCATTCTTTTTAATCTTTTGCTGTTATCCTGAGGTTGCCTTCTATAATGGTTGGCGCTGGTTATGGTTAGAGAGTGACTCTTCTACAGCGCCCTCGTGCCTCACTAATTAAGATTATAAGCTTCCTTATCTTCTTCGCAATAAATGAATCTATTGTTTTTATTTACTAAAGAAGATGGAATTTAGGTGTTCTCATATATACAGATAGCGGAATTCAGTTGTTGATTTTTTGACAAACTTGAGATTATCATATATTTCTTTCACCTGGTGGGATTATCCACCAGTTTTCTTTTTAGAAGAACTTTTTAGAAGATGCTTGGGTTTATCTATGTATCTTTTTGTTACTTGTAATTTTTCTTTCTTTTTTTCCTTAATAATAAATTTTTTCTCATTTATTAAAAAAAAATAACCATATGAGTTAAGAAAAAAAATGGAAATCTGAATATGGTTGTCCAAAATAGAAGGTCGACACAAATATCTTGGTTAGAAGTCAAATTTGGTGAGTTATAAGATTGAAATTAAACCCACCAATTACGCAAGATGTTAATTATTATAAATTGATATTAAGAACAAGTTTGGTAATGTTGTACCTTTTAAAATAATTAGTATTAGCTATTGTAGAAATAATCAGTTGTGATGATAGTCAATTAAATATTTGGTAAAATTTATTTTTAAAAGTGCTGTGAGTTTTAAAAGTAATTAGATGTATTGGTAAATCTTATTGTTAAATTATTGTACGAATGTAAATGATTAAATTGGACATAATATCGAATAACACTTATTTGAAATGTAAATGATTAAATTGGACATAATATCGAATAACACTTATTTGAAAATTTATAAAAATGTATATAAAATATATTTTTATTGTGTCTATGTAATAATCGATAACTAAAATAAATTTTTATATCATCAATTTTATTTTTTATTTTGTTATCTCAATGTAATTGTAATAAGAATAATAATCTATTTAAAGTTAATGATTTTATTTTTTATTAACAAGAATAATTTTGAATTTTTATGATATATATGAGGATATATATGGAATTGTATTAAGTATAAAACTGATTCTTAAAATCATATTTTGAAAAGTTAGTCATTCTCATCTTTTCAAAATCTGCTCTAGAATGGAATGATTTTACCAAAGTTATTTTTAAAAAAAATTACTAAGTAGTAAAATTAGTTTTTTTACATTTCAAAATTACTTTTGAGCCTCCCATAATAATTCAAAACGGGCCCCAAATATATTAACATTCTCGATAACTATAGAGTTTAAATATTAGAAAATAATATTCTAAAGAGTGATGGTATCGAATGCAAATTAAGTTTGTATGATATGTCATATCTATCTCTACTACTCTATATCCATTTTAATTGTATATCAACTATGAAGTATGCAAGTTTTATACGTAAACATAAACGAGCATATGTGATTATTGGGAGTATACATATAAAGCACCTAATTTTATTAATTAATTTTCATAAATATATTTCTTTTTATGAGAGAGATTCATCTTCTCATAGATTCATACATGTAATTGTTTAATTATATCTATTTTTAATATATCTAAACAAACGTTTCAATATCTGCTCATATGGTATGTTTTCTACCCGAAGAGGTGAAGAAACTAATTTGCTAAGTAAATTTTAGGTAAAAAAAAAAAAGTTTGCTAATAAGTTCCCATAATTTATTGAGTTAAATAATACTAATAAAAAAATTGTCCTAATTTAGTCAAAATTGATAGATAAGTAACATACACGACGGAGAGTGAAAAATATAAATGAAACCGTAATTTCGAACTTTTTCCACGAGAAATAAAAATTTACATTTATCCGGCAATGAATCCCCATAATAATAAGTAACTCCTCGTTGAAAGCATTTGACTTTTTCTTCTGAAATTTTGGTAATGCAATTCCTTTCTGGCATTTTATAGAATAAAATTGCCAAAGCCCGACGTGACCACGTGACATCTAATACAGTGACACGTTGCATTTGAAGAGGACGCGTAGATGGCTACTCATGCGTCAACACTCGACACGTAAACATTACATGACAACTAAACGAAGCTTCTCACTTCTCACTTGTTCATCATCTATGCCTCCTGTTTCATTGACTGAGACATGACATGAAATGTCATCAAACTCATACCGACATTAACAACGTTTCAGGTGCATTTATCTTTTCTGGGTCTAAATAAGTTTTTATTCTATTAGTGAAACTAATTAGATTGTCTTATATATGCTTTTGTGACACTATGTCTGTTATGAATGTTATTCGATGGGCGGCTTCATTTTTCTTAATCTTTAACATGAGAAGAATTGTCGCGTTTGTCTAAATCTACGTTTATTAATTATCTGATGTTGCATGCAGAAGAAGAGAAATCTATTAACGAGATAGACAAAAGTTTGTTCCATTGATGGAGTCCAACAATGTTCATTATGTACAATTAGGTGAAGATTCATCACCCAAGCTAGAGAGGTTTCAAAAGGTTTCAGTTATACCTCTAGTTTTTCTCATCTTTTATGAGGTTTCTGGTGGACCCTTTGGTGTTGAGGATAGTGTCATGGCAGCAGGTCCCTTGTTAGCCCTCATCGGATTCCTGTTTTTTCCGTTTATATGGAGCATTCCGGAGGCCCTGATTACTGCTGAAATGGGTACTATGTTTCCTGAAAATGGTGGATATGTTGTTTGGGTTGCGTCAGCTTTAGGTCCTCATTGGGGTTTCCAACAAGGTTGGATGAAATGGCTGAGTGGGGTTATCGATAATGCATTGTATCCGGTTTTGTTTCTTGATTATCTTAAATCCGCAATCCCGGCTTTAGAAGGAGGTTTTCCGAGAATTGTAGCAGTGTTGCTTTTGACTACGGCTCTTACTTATATGAACTATAGAGGTTTAACTATTGTTGGCTGGGTTGCTATAGTATTAGGAGTGTTTTCGCTTGTTCCTTTTGCGTTGATGGGACTTATTGCAATTCCTAGGCTGAAGCCTTGGAGATGGTGTATGGTTGATTTGAAGAATGTGAACTGGGGTTTGTACTTGAACACTCTTTTTTGGAATTTGAACTATTGGGATTCAATTAGCACGCTTGTTGGAGAAGTGGAAGACCCAGGAAAAACTCTCCCGAGAGCACTCTTCTATGCACTGATACTGGTTGTTTTCGCGTACTTTTTCCCTCTTTTGATTGGCACAGGAGCAGCTCCTGTTCATCGGGAGCTGTGGTCTGATGGGTATTTCTCAGTTATTGCTAAATTGATTGGAGGTGTATGGTTGAGAACTTGGATCCAAGGGGCTTCTGCTGTGTCAAACATGGGAATGTTTATAGCTGAAATGAGCAGCGACTCTTTCCAACTTTTGGGAATGGCAGAACGTGGAATGCTTCCTGAAATCTTTGCCAGGCGGTCTCAGTATGGAACCCCACTAGTAGGGATCTTATTCTCTGCTTCTGGGGTGATATTGCTCTCATGGTTGAGCTTCCAAGAGATTGTAGCAGCAGAGAACTTTTTATACTGTTTTGCAATGATCATGGAATTCATAGCATTCGTGAAACTACGAATGCAGTACCCGGAAGCTATTCGTCCATATAAGGTACCTCTAGGAACTGTGGGAGCAATTTTTTTATGCATTCCTCCAACTCTGTTGATTTTAGTGGTTTTAGCACTTGCTTCTCCTAAAGTCATGGCTATTAGCGTCATTGCTGTTTTGATTGGGTTTTTCATTCAGCCTTGTATGACTTATGCTGAGAAAAGGCAATGGTTCAGATTCTCTATGAGTTCAGATCTTCCAGATATCCTTTCTGCATCTGCCGATCCCCAACACAATGAATCATGACTGCTTGAACTTTTTTTCTGTTCTAAATTTTGAATGTCATATTTGCGATTTTCCTATGCCAATATAAGCTATGTTTGTGAATTTTAAAACTTCTTCTCTATTATGGAGAGCCCCTAGTTTCATAATGCATAGATTGATAGGGTGGTGAGGCACATGTCTGATTGTCTGTTGCACTGGATGAATATGACAATCAGTGTTGTCCTTTTGTTGATGTCCCCATCTGAGTTGCAGAAAGCTGTTTAGATTATTATTTTACTAAACCCAGTGAAATCCACATGGCGTCCACCGAGGTAAGGAGAAAGAACAAAGAAGATCTCTTAGTTATAACATTGTCATTTTACTTGTCACATTTCTATATGACTTGGGAGGAGAAATTTCATAGGAGCTCAATATCGGATATTACAACACTTTTCGTCTATAAAACACCGCTGTCCTTTTGGCCTTTCTTTCATGACCCACAAGAAATAAAGATAAAACAAAACACAGAAACACTCTCTCTTTTTTTCATCATTCATAGAACAAAGAAAATGGGTGGCGTCAGAGGCTCTCCTGTAGCCTCTTCAAAGAAGAAATCATCTACTCTTCAGTACTTGTTTGATCTAGATTCCAGGGCTAACTCTGGCAGCAATCACTCCAGTCCTAATAACAATGGCTTGCAATCTCCTTATGATTCCGAAAAAGAGGAAATCCTTTCTGCAATCTCTATCTGCAACACTATTTTCACATTCACTGATCCTTCAGAGTCCCCTGAACAGCAAGACCTCAAGCGGTTCAAGCTTTTGCAGCTGCTTTCCATCACAAAGTCACCGAAAAAACAACTGGACGATTATATTCTATCGCATCTCATTTCCATGATATCAGCAAATCTCTTCCGGCCACTGCCTCCTCCGATAAGTACCCCCATCACTGGGGATTTACCTGAGGATGAAGAACTCTTTTCCAGTCCTCAACCTTTATGGCCACACCTGCAGATTGTTTATGATATTCTCCTTAGACTTGTCCTCCACGTGGATCCCAAGACACTTCGTGATTATATTGATCATCGTTTCCTGACCAATCTCCTCTCCCTGTTTCAATCCGAAGACCTGAGAGAACGTGACAGCTTGAAGAATATATATCACCGGATATATGCCAAGTTCACCTTTTACCGATCATTCATGAGGAAAGCAATGAACGATGTGTTCTTGCAGTATAATTTCGAGACAGAGAAGCACTGTGGCATCGGTGAGCTACTTGAGATATGGGGAAGTATCATTAATGGTTTCACAGTTCCACTCAAGGAAGAGCACAAGCTCTTCCTAATAAGAGTGCTGATTCCCTTGCACAAGTCTAAGGGAATGCAGGCTTATCACAGGCAGCTGGCTTATTGTGTTTCTCAGTTTGTGCAGAAAGAGCCTGCACTCGGTGGGCTTGTTGCTAGAGGGATTCTAAAGTATTGGCCGGTCACCAACTGCCGGAAGGAGGTTTTGCTTATTGGAGAACTTGAAGAACTGGTTGACAGCATAGACCCGGCTCAGTATAGGAGGCTAGCTCTGCCTTTATGCACCAAAATAACAAAATGCTTGAACAGTTGCAACTCAGAGGTTACCAAAAAATGCTAAAGTTTCTTCTGTTCTGTATGGCTTTCTCAAAGTAATTTAACATATCTCTAATCATTTGTTGTCTCAATTGCTTCTAATTCAGGTTGCTGAGAGAGCACTGTATGTATGGAACAATGAGCAGTTTGTGAGAATGGTATCATCCTCGCTGGAAGATGTATTCCCAGTGATAGTTGAAGGCATGGAGAAGAACCTAAAGTTGCACTGGAGCAAGAGTGTGAAGCAACTAACAGAAAATGTCAAAGTAATGCTGGAACAAATGGATCCAAATTTATACTCCAAATGCCTGGAAGCCACTGAAATCAGAGAATCCGCAGCTCGACAAGAAGAGATGAAGAGGAAAGAGAAATGGAGACGAATTGAAACATTGGCTGCAGCAAAGAAACAGAATCAGTTCCTTCAACCGCAGCAATATATACGTGTTCCTCATTGAAAGAACAATGCATAATGCTATTTTCTGGCCTTTGAGTGTTTTCAGAACAAAACCAGCTTTAACATGATTATAGAAACTAAATATATTAAATATAACAGAAGCCTTATTGTTATATCATTCTATGCGACAATTTAGTGTTCATGTAAAATAATTAATGTAATTTGCCGGCTAAAGAGATGCCGGTTTTGTTCATTTAGAAGGTCAAACATGCAAAACCAATAACTGGGATCAAGCCTACGAAGAAAGAAAACGGTTTATATAAGGGAAGTTTACACCCTATATCTTTTATACCATCTTTCAAGATTTAATTGACTATTGTAACACACACCACCAAATTCTTGTTAACAAATGGGATTAGCAAGTAGCAATCTACAATATAAGAGAAAAATTGAACGAAAAGGTACCAAGATTAGATAACTAGGTCTGAAGTTAAATGACGGAGCAATTATAAATCCTTGGTGAAATGTACACAACAATTAAACGACAAGTCGTTTAACGCTCAATCCACCCTGTGCTGCCTGTGCGTTTTGTTCTATAACTTAAAAGGGTTAATTTCGTGATTTCGTTAGTCCAAATAGGACATAATTCTAAAATTGGTATGCCAATAGTATTTATTCTCAAATTCCTCCCGCCGTTCGCGCTCCTTCAGAGGCAAACAGCCGGCGGCCATCTCCAACGACTTCGTCAGTGAGTTAAACGGTGCGTTTTTGTTTGATGTTTTCCCATAATTGAATATAACGAAAAACACTTTGCTTTATCCAAGGTTGAAGTTTTGGGTATGCTCTGATTTCATAAAGCAAAATTGTAAATAAACCAAAAAAAAAAACGTTTTTGCCTATCTGGGCATCTCTACTCCTGCAAACCTAGTTGAAAAAGTTATTTTTATCATTGAATTGAGCTTTCTTCTTGCAAAATTGGTTAAAAAATGAACATCTTTTTTCATTCCCTTTTAAGTGAGTCATGTACGAGAAATAGTTAATGAGAGATGCTGAAGTTTATATTTTGATTATGTTGCAGTAGATGAAATTGAGTGAGTTGGTGTAGACGCTAGAATGGTTATGGTTATGGTTTCTGGGTTGCTGGCTAATTGTCCAGGTTCTCTCTTTATCTGACTTTTTCTGGTTTATTTGTTACGATTTGTAATTTTATTGTATTGAAATGTTGCATAATTTGCTTCTCCATGTCAATAGGTTTGATTCATTCTAGTCAGCGTACAAAACTACCTATTGAAGCTGGGAGATGTAATAGGATAAGATTCATTGATTACAGTGCCATTCAACCCGTTGAAAGGGTAATTTTTAATTTTCTTGCTTTTATGGTCATGAATTCTGTATTCGAGTGGAGTCTAAGTTCTCATTAGTGAATTTTGAATTTCGTTCTTTGTAGATTCTTGGAGGATTTCGTTATCCTCTTGCAAACCATTTGGGCAACAATTGTGTTAATTCTGTGGGGAGAGATTATAACCAATTGACTTATAATGATGACATACCTGAGGAGCCCTTTTGGTTAAGTCTCGTCAAGGACATCATCTGGTAACATTGCTGCAGGCTTGGTTATTGTTTTCCTAGTCACGTTCAATATATTTTGGATGTCTGGTGGTCGATTCATAATTAGTATACTGTTTCCCATTTGGTGAATTGCATAAGAATTGGATCCATTTGTTGATCATGAAGAAAGGATACAGGTAGTATGTGTCAACTAATTAATGTTTTCTCCTTTCTAGGGCTTTGAAATCTTTATTCCTATTTCTGGTTGGGCAGCCTAGTCAGCTCAAGCACATAGAGTGGCCAGGCTTTCAGAGCACGGTATGTATGGTTGTTTTGAAGTTCATGTTGTAGTTTTGAACTAATGATTCCTAAGCAATATATAAGCTGATTACTGCATCAATATGCATGTCCAATTCTGTTGTATATGGCATATTTTTGAGTCAATTTATATACCATGTGTCAATCTGTTGAAGTTTGGATTAAGGTAAATGCAAATCGAGATAGTAATCCAGGTTTTACTTATTTCATGCAGCTGAAGACTGCTACTCTCACTCTTGTTCTTGTAGCATTGCTAATTGTTGCACTATCATCTGTTGACTCTGCCCTTAGCTTTATCCTGGCTTTACTTCTTAGAAGAACCCCATAAAATGAGCATCTGTTCGCAATGTATGATCTTGGTTGTACTTTGACTGCTCAGATCTTAGTAAGCAGAATGAGCTAAGATCCTAAAGAGTTTTATCAGTGAAGCAGAAAATTGACGTATGTATGAAGATGAAGCTGAGCTACTTGGGACAGTTATCATAAACACCGCATTGTTAAGAATCGACTCAAAGATTGGAGGCTTTTGTATATGAGTTTTATCATAAACTTTATCATTCTTCATACATTTTTAGTATATTGTTCGCGGGGGCCAGGGGGATTTGTATTTGTGGGGGGTGGAAGGTAAAAATGGAAGCATTTGAGAATGGCATCAGTGTTTTGTTGTTCCAAATTTACTGGGCTGAATCTCCTCTCATAGTCTGCAATGTCTTCAACTCTTTGCGTACAAACCTCCAAATAATCAAGGCAATCGAAGGTCTATATATTCAAATAATTTCGTTTTCAACATGCTCAAGAAAACTCAGAAGATTCAAAACAATTTTATTGACCCCACAACCCAAAATTCACAATTGTTGAATGCATAAAGAATTAATTGTTTCAGACATCGAAGTTACAAGATTTAACACAACTCACGATGAACTATTAATAAATTGATGCTAAAAGCCCTTGTACAAAATCTGTGGAAAACCCAACCGTCGCCTATCAGCTGAAATAATAAGAAAAAGAAAACTCGACCGACATTTAAAAACCATGAACCAAAAGCCTTAATTAATACTTTTGGTCACCCTTGAAACACTAAACGCTAAGATAAATACTCCCAAAAGCTTGAAAAGCTGCACCCTGTACATATCCACATTCAAACCTCAGGTTGCTTCATTTCTTAAGACCCAATGCTGCGGGGGAGGACCGATGCATATATAAATGTTTGGAGAGGATAGCAACTTCAAGCTTTAATGATTAAGGTGACTATACTGTCATGCCTGAAAAAATTTTGGCCAAAACTTTGATATATGCTTAAATGAATGACACCTCCGATATCATCAGGGAATGCAGAATAACCGACAGAAGCATTGCCGATGCACAAATTTGAAGAATCACATACTGAAGACAAGTCAGCACCAAAGACCAGGGAACTATTACACTTGATATTTTGACAGCTTGTCCTTCACTGGGGGCTCCAAAGCAGACATACACTGGTCCCATGCTCCATTTCTAAGCATCTGCAGAAACATTGTCAAATTTTAATTATTGACAACTCTCTTATTGAACCAGGCTGAGAATGGGTGAAAATTTCTTGCCCCGAACAAAGAAAAATTCACTATTTAAACATATATAAGCACCAAACAAAAGCATCACTAACCTGTTTATAACCATGCAACACCTGGCAAACTTCATTATGTAGCTCTTCACTTCTTATTTCCTGTAAAAAGAAGCTAACTTAACCAGAAAGAGCCAAAAAAAATAACACTTAGTAAAATTAAATGCAATGTTATCCTTACATGCCAACTAGCAATGGCTCTGCACATGAAAACAAGTGAACTTAGAGCCCCTGATGGATTCGCTTTTACCTGAAAAAGAAAACAAATTGTGGACATCCAAGCACAGATTCAGTTATTGATGCAAGTATACACAAGGGGAAAAGGGTCCAATCCCAATGGTAATTATCATGGAAGCAATCGCATACCATTGCACAAAGACCTCGGAATGCATCCTCCTTTTCAGTATCATCACGGATCCTGCCATAACAAGCAAAGTGCTAGTAAAAAACTATAGGCATAAAGGCCCGTGATATCAAATGTGGAGTCTATGCAGAGAAACAAAAAATGAGGAATATGTCTCAGTCCTTGCAATAAGCAATCCCAGGTGAAACTATAGGTCTCCATATGTCAAGCAACCATTCGTCAATGATTAGACACAGGTAAATGAATACTTACATAGACAAAGCAATGCACCAAGGTTGCATGAAATGTTCCATGTGGGGCGACACAAGTTCTGGGCAAACCCACGCAAGCCTTCCAAGTGTAATTGCACTATTTTCTATGAGTGACTTGTTCAACTCCTGCTTAGAATGAATTGATGTTTCATAGAAATCACATACACTAAGATAACGTAAACACACAGCAACAAAAGCTAAGAAAGTTTCGAGAAATGATCACCTCAGAGTGTTTAAGGATTGGGACCAAGCACAAGACAACTGTCATAACAATTGGAGAAATTTCTTGACGAGCCTGAAATAAGAAGTATAAAACATAATTGCAAAGTGATTGAGTTTAATCTTGTGGTAGGCTCAAATCAGTTACAACAAGTACAGAGCTAAACAAGTTTCCCGTTGTACTTAATTTGAATTCTAGCCACCTCCGATTAAACAGTCAAACAGAAAACTGTTTAATCTAGCATGATGAAGCAGCACCATCAAGAGCTTTTCATACCTTAACAGCTAATTCTCCAATAGCCCAACAAGCATTATTTGCAACTGACACAGTTTCTTTCAGCTTAGGAGTGTTCTGCACGGAGCATATCATGTAAATGTATACATAGCCAAATATAAAGCTTCAAATCAAAAGATAGTTTCACTTACCAGTTGCTTGGCTGCAATATCAAGAAAATCAGACAACCGAGCTTGCAAATGAACAGGACATACCTAATTGAAATTATCAAAAGCATTGACAAACATCAGGCATCAGATAAACAAATCAAAACTTTTTAACCAAGAGAAATAAATGCTTTCAAGTGGCCGCCAGTGTATTAAATTGAATGTTACAAGTATAAACATGAAAGTAGTTATAAGTTTTCACATCTCATTAGCAGCTCATGGGGGCGGAGACTTAGTTTATAGTCCAGGCACTAAACTTCATAGCCTGGCAGGAATCTTTTGAACTTACTCTTGCAAGGTCCCCAAGAAGGGCAAAGGCACTTTGTCGGACATCCGAAGCATCATCCATGCAACATTGCAGAAGCATATCCCTCAAATTACTTTGTGCAACCTGTGGAGAAAACCATATAAGAGGAAGAGCAGGCATTCAAATTCACTGTACATAGCATTCCTTCCACGGGAAACCAAAACTCGCTAGAAGTTGAAATTCTCAACAAACATTTCCTTTCATTGGTGTAAATGTTAAATTCTTCATGTCAGAGAGCAACCTTCAGAGAAAATATTAATTTTTCTTAATGGAAAGTAATGGGGAGTAACAACCACCAAGTACGAGGAATTAAGACTCAAAAATATCTTTTATTAGTTAAAATACATTTTCTTTTAGGACTTTTCCAAGTCAAATTTGGAAAAAGGGAAATTACCAAACTCTCGATCCCACTACCAAGACCCTCCGCAAGTCCAGAAAGCAGATCGAGACAGCATACAACAAACTCTTTATCATACTGAGCTCCAGCTGCAACAGAATCAACCTGCAATAGATATTCCAGGTAATGTATCTGAAAAACTGAGCAAAATATGCCTTTGAAAAGATGTGAGTAATATCATGAAATCAGGAAAGCAAATGAAACGAAGTAACAGTACAAAAAGAAACTTCAAACAATATATATTAAATATCTACAGATCAATCAATTGAAACCTTTGCCAGTTGTTGGGTCTGGATGATATTTATGCACCTCTGGAATACAGGCTGAGCAAATTGAGTGAATCCAGCGCCCAATGCCTGAAAGAAGTAAATAAGCCTTTATTATTCCTTGGTTTGCACTAGTTCCAATATTAAATGTTACAACTTGTCAAAATCATAAAAGTCTAACAAAAACATGCATTTTCGCTAATATAAGTCAATGTTCCTATATGCTGCTAATCAAAATTTATTCTGCAGAGCTAGATACTGCAAACAGAATCCCTGATGGCATTGTATCTCCAAGTTCCTTGATTTTGAACATTATTTCATATGCTGGATAAATGCCTTTCACATCATTATTCTATACCTAACACCTGTTACTCATCCACTTCAGTGATCAGAATATATAGAAAATGAAAATATCTATCTTAGCCCCCAGGGGCATGGTCAAGTGGTTTTTAAGCAGCTTTATTTGGCTGGTCACATAAGGGGAGGTAAGGAGCTAAAAAATTTTCCCAAACCCCTTGTATAATTTTTTTTTTTCCCTATCTTAAGATTGTAACTAAAATCTTAAAAATAGAAAACAAGGAAAATAGATAATGTCAAAATATTAATCCACACCTGTGCTATGGATGTAAAACACTCAAGCAGTGGAAAGAGATCTTTATCTGAATTTGGAAGCTGCTGCCACTTTGCAATTAAAGGTGGCATCAAAATATCAAGATAAACAGGCTGCATATCATCAAGATAGTTATTTGCCACATATTTCTATACAATGCAATATGAAATAAATTTTGGTACAACTTTAAACCCATATAAATTACTGAAGAAAAGAATACAAAAGCAAAAGACAAGACAGAAGCATAAGTGGATGTTCTTAGCATGACAACAATACCTGGTTTAGTTCGAATCCAACAGCATCAGCCAGAGTTCCAATAGCATCATATACAATTCTGAGGTTCCGTCTCTGAATATAATGATATGCATACAAAAGAGATTTTAAAATTTCTCAGGAAAAAAAAAAAAATTATGAAAAAGAAGTAAAAAACAGTGTGAACCTATAAGGTAATCAACTGGCATCACATCTAACTATTGCAACTTCAAAAAGGAACTTCATATACGAAATATAGCAGCAAATGACCTGATATTTTCCAAAAGCCATCATAAGGTGCTGTAAGATTATTTCTAAACGTGGTGCTAACTCTTCTGCAGCCTCCTGCAAATTAAATCAACCATTGATATCTCCAAGTCCTAAACCTAAAAATGAAACCATTAAACTACAGCTATGGAAAGAACCTCTTCAAGTGTCGCAAACGCAGAACAAGCAGCCTCTTGCACCCGCTTGTTGGTATCCAGTATTCTCTTTAAAAGGCCCATAAGGACCTTCTCAAATTGTTCACGACCATTCTGGTGGCCGATGTCCTAGTGTGGATGAAAAAGAAAAGTTAGTCAACCGTAGGAAGTAACCAAAAATAAATATTCTTCCATGCACGACTCTCCTGGTTTGCAATTCAGCATCTATAGAGGAATAATCAAGTAAGCTGGAGTACAATTATAAAAAGTATGACCTTGCCTTCCTTAATACTTCAGCAATAATGACAGGTTCTTTCATCCTAGTAATATTACTGTATATTCTATATTTTGTTACAGAAAAAGAAAAAAGAAAAAAGAAAAAAAAAGTTTCCTGTCCATTTTCAATGTCATTATTTAGAAATATACCTGCACAATAAATTTGCTGAATCGAGAAAGGGTCCAACAAGAAATACTTCGTATCAAAGGAAACTTATCATCTAAAAGAGGGATAAGAAATGCCACAATCTGCACGCGTAAATCATTTAACGTTGAGAATCAGAAAAAGCATAACCAAACCTAGAGAATAAATATATCATCATATTTGCATCCACTATTCTACACTCATTTGGAATCTGATCCACAATTTGAGCCAAAGGAGATCACTCAACAAAGATTACCTCAGATAGATGAGGATAAAGCCCTTTAATGCAACCTTCAGCTATAGCACCAAGAGCCAAAACAGCAGCTTCCCTGTCTTTCCAGGCTTCATCACCACTGGCAGACAACTTAGCCTGCAAAAATTCTTTAGAACTGAGAACATGAAAAGCGAATGGCTTACAAAGAATTTTAAATAATAAGATAAAATTCTATGACAAAACTCCCCAACCAAGGATTTACAGGTCATAGACTACTACTGGTTTCCTATTGGTATCACTTTTAATCTATAAACCACACAACCACCAAAAATTCAAACTAGCACCAAAGACTACTACTTTTGCATTTGGCCATAAAAGCAAGTTTTGTAGAGATTGACTATTTGAGTATCACATATTCCAAAAGCAACCGCAGATGTGCATTTATAATAAATTAATAGGCCAGCTGCGTCCGCCCTTTTTTACATGGATCCAATTGAGGTATCATCCCTTACAAGGACAGAAATAATGAAACAAGCAAGAAAATTAAAATTTTTGAAACTGTAGTTTTTCAGAGTGTAAAATATGTTTATGTAACCTGAATAACAGGCATCAAAGTTGGAAGAATCTCATCCCCAAAAACATTTGAGAGGACATCTAGAGCCGCTGCACTGCACTTCCGTAGATTCCATACATTAACGATATCATCATCCTGCAAAAAGATAATCATAAATAAACTTAATGATCTCATCTTTTTAATAGTAAAAAAACCACATCATAGCTTCAAGAAAATAAAAATAAACCACATCATAATTAGCTACATTAACCAAATAACATTAATAAACCAAACAGTTTAAAATTCCTAAAGATGTTGTATGACACAGTAACTTACATCATCTTCTGGGTTCTCCGACCCATGCAACCGTGAAGAATGAAAACGAGGTTTTAGATCCTGTGGTGGCAAACAGTCATGGCGGGAAGACAATCTCAAACTCAATAAACACATCAAATAAGATAATATAGCTTCAACAAAATATAAAATAAGTGAATGAAAAACAGAAAAGTCCAAACCTGATCTCGATCTGGGAGAGACTCATCCTCCTGCAGAAACAAATTACTGATGCATTAGATAAAAATTATATCATTCAGAATCAACCAACACAACTTAGACACAGAAAATCTAACCTCAGCCTCAACAAGTGACTCATCATCATCAGCATATATCATATTTGACAGAAGAACCTACAAATTTTTTGGAGATTTATGAAACACATTCAAATGGATCTTGAAAAATTTAATGAGAAGAGAAGGAAAGGCTAAACAAATCATTAGCTAACCGGAACTAAACGTGGCAAGAATTCTTTTAGGTTCTCATGTGGTAACTGAGCCTCGAAGTATGAATGCCTGCCAGAAATAATCATCAATGAAACGCAAACATTAAAGCAAAAAAAAAATTACCGAGAAAAGAAAAGGTAAACATTAATACAGTGTTGTGGCATATGTCTAGCAATCAGAAAAAGAGTGCTGGATCTGAAGGTCATAATACGAAAGACTGCTTGCCTCTCCAGTGAATTATTTACACTCAACCATTTTTTGTATCATACAAATATAAAGTAATGAGATGACTATAAACAGATAAATGAGCAAATAAACATTGCATACAATCCCTTATTCCCCAAGAAGAACAATGCCAAACTATCACCAGGGTTTAATGACTACTGAAACAGGCTGCAAGCATATTTACAGTGCATAAAGTGCTTTCAGGAAATAACATTAGACACAAGCACGGTGTGTACTTCATATTCTGCTCGATTATTCTACACTACAAACCTAGAATTCAACATACAACCACAATTAATAAAAGAATGATATATTGCAGTGCACTAATCTTTAATGTTCCGATGAGCCTACAATTGAATGTCAGTAAAGAGATTTAGATTTATTCACAAAGCAGATGATTACCAGAATTCGCAAGCTTCAAGAGCCACATCATCATCAGTGTCCTTGTTCACTTGCAACATGTATTCAAATAAATTCCTCAGATGTGGCTGCAATAGTGCAAAATCCATCAGCAACAACAGAAAGGAGAAGGGTGGCATAGGGAGGAAAATGACAAAAGAAAACAAAAACACACATGGCGAAAAGTTATCGTATGGAAATTAAAACTCTTTGATCAGACAGGAACAAGATTTGAAGAAGAGAAGAAAGCATGCAACAAAAACACAAATTAAGACCTAAAAAGAATACAGATATAGATCAATAATTTGACAGTAAATTGAGACAAGCAAGAAACCCACCTCCAAGAAAGATGGTCGGACTTCAATTAGCAGGTTAAATGCTGCACATACCTGTAGAGGTAGAAAGTATGCATATAAGACCTCAGCAAAGCTTCTCAGCAATTTAACAGTCAAAAATCTGCTGCTAGACCATAAAACGACAACCCAAAAAAAAAAACTCAAAGGAGGTGTCATGTTGAAAAGAGAGATCTCAAATATCCGACAAGAACATAGTCAAATGACAGCCACACCTTAAGCACCATACTAAGGTCAATATATATAATTCAGAAGATACCGATTTCACATGCTCATGAAAATAATAAATAATCAACGTTTTACCATCAGACACAGTGCAGCACCAGAAAGCACATTACTAAAAGTACAGAGAGATTACTTTTAGCATGTTTGCAACTTGGTGCCACAATAATACCTACAATTAAAAATCATTTATATACAAATGAACAAACAGAATGCTTACCAATTTCCGCACTTCTGCAGAGGGGTCATTAGAAAGAAGAAATAAACCCTGAAGGTATTGATCCATGGATACAAATAACGCCTGCATGGAATAAAACATAATATTCATTGTCAACCCAAAGGACAAGAATAACATCCTAAGGTAAATAAGAAAGCAAACAATCTAAGTATACTCACAGAAGGCATTAGCATGATGAATTGATTTACAGAACCCAAGGACAGCTTTCTTAGTGAGGTATGTGGTGACTGGAAAAACTGATCATTGAGAAAACCAGAATATGAATAAGTAAACAAATAAATAAAAGAGCAGGCATCGTTATGGAATTCTGGTGTAAATTAAAACAGTTAAGTCACCTGCAATAACCGAGGAAGGAAGATGTTGATGGGACATTCAGCCAACCCAGGTACGTCTGAATCCAACACTTGGGGGATATCTTCACAAATCTGTGTTAAATTGAATCATGACTACGTAAATTACTCTCACCATCACCAACTCATAAATCCGCACTCAAAATATGTTCGAAAATAACAACTAGAAGCGTACTGAATGCGAAAAGAGAATTGTATTTCATAGACAGACAGTAACGTCCGACAACTAAACCCAAAAGTTCAAGTTGGAGCAGCTAAAGCTTCATTGAATGCATCAGTATAAATCAGAAAACTAACAGCAGAAAGATTCATTAATTCTAGGATAAAATATACCTTAGACAATGCATCCATAGCACCTTCCATATGATTTATGTCATTACTGTCCAAGCAAGTTACAAGAGCTTGCAACAGCTCCAGCCATCCTGCAATTCCCCCAAGTTGAACAACAACACTAACAATTGTCCCAACAGTTGATCTGATGTGTCTATCTGCTGCTCCTAAACAAGGCAACAACTCTGATTTTATGTACTGTTGGTTTGAAGGAGACATGGATTTGTAAGCTGTTCTAAGGTTGTTTTTCAGCAGCAAACCAGCAGCTTGTCTAATCTCCACCGATTTACCCTGTTTAATGTTCGCACAAAAGTATAATGACCAATAATTAAACCCAAGCTTTAAAATCTCATCATCACCGAGAAGCTATTGATGTCCTTTGTCGAATCAGGCTTCCTTGTATTTATAAACTCTTACAAAACAGCAAGCAAAACACTGAAATTTGCAACCATAAAAAGAATGGAGAAGAAGAAAATAAAATTTAAAGAAAAATGTATTTTCTGAAAGTCAATTTGCATGTAAAAGTATTCCAAAAGTTGATCATTATCATAAGATTGAAGTAAATTAAACATTCTACAAGTTCATAAAAGGAACCTTAAGTGAGTGACTTCAAATCGAAACCAACTTTACTGCTGATTAAACCCTAATAAGAAATCCACCCAAACCCACTATCAATGAGGGAAAAAAAAAGAACAAAAAACCCAATTAAAAAGAAAAAAAAAATATACATCAACACACTCTCCAAACAAAATAATTCAAAATACTCCAGTAAACAACCATATCCCAAGAACCCAGAAGCCCAATCAAACCTAAAATCAATAATTAAGGTAAAAATTTAAACTTTCCACTAAAAAGTAATAATTTGTACCATCCATCAAGCGAAAGAACTGAAATTTAGGGAACGGATAATACCTCAGCACGAGCAAGAATGAAAGCAAGGTAGTTATTGAAATCAGGAAACTGAGAGTACTGCTGAAGCTGCTGCCAAATCTGAGACTTGTCAGCAGTTGAAGATGGCGATATCTGCTGCTCTAACAAGCGACAGATCTCATTAAACCCTTGTTCTTGCGGCTGCCACGCGACACTGGTCGCCATCTTTACTGCTGATGATTATGATTAAAGAGAAAGAGAGAGAGAGAGATTGTGCGGGTTTTATGTTTGGACAAGTTTCAGAGATTTTGGAGGGCAGAGACAAAGAGAAGTACTAATTAAGAGACTCTCTGGGTTTTGCTTATTATTGCATTTATATTGTACAAGCCAATTAGAAAATCTTAGTAATAATTAATATGGATTTTGTGTTTCTTGCACTCTATGAATTGATCTACCACGTTTTATTTTTATCTTTTACTTCTTATGCTGTTTTCAACAAGGGAGATTGACCCTCAGACCCTTTAGGTTTGATCAAAAGATACTGTTCACTCACATTATCTTCTTGATGAATGTTACGGAGTACAAAAATTTTGATGAACATTGATGTCTTAATCTCCATTGAAATGGGTATAATTTATTAACGAAAAATTTTGATATGTATTTTTAAGACCATGCAAGTTTAGGTGTCCATTTAAAAACTGCAGAGGTTAGTTGTAGATTGCAACAAATTTTAGAACAAACCGCACTTTTTGGCGTAAATTGAAGGAAGCAAAGATTGTTTTATGTGACTTGTGATTGGTTATACAAGCTAGAATACCAATTAAATGACTATTGTTGTTGTAAAATATTTTATGGCGCATGGAGTATATTTCATCTAGAATATATATATATATATATATATATATATATATATATATATATATATAAGTGAAGTCATCCTTGTTTGATTGCATCATCAATAAACCATTTATCATCTCATCTGTCGATTAAAGGAAGCCTTATCACTTTCATATAAAAGATATATTATTTTTTATGTTAATGTGGGACTTGTTATAGGTTTTAATTATTAGTATAAGATTTGTTTCCAGCTTAATGAGTGTTGTACTGTTTGTCATCTGTGTTACCATCAGACTTAGAGGATGGATCATTAACTTCCATCTAAAGTTAACTTTGTTAAACAGTAGCAATAAAGTCTCAATAAAGTCTTACAAATGTTTGGTACTGTTGCTACTCAAACAACAGTTGCAGCGCTGCATAAGCTTCAAATAATGAAGGGAGATAGAGGATTCTAGTGTGACATTGAAAATCATTGTGGCAAGCAATCATTCAAAATGGTTTCTTGCTCAACAGGAGTTCTACATAACGCAATTTATTGCACAAGAAAGCTACAATACATATCTTAGAAAAGTTGATAAATTTAATGTAAATCTCTAAAACCCAATATAAATCTCTAACACCCAATTCCCTTGATGTAACTTCAAAGAATTGAAGCTTAAATGTTCCTACTCATATCTATAAATGCTACTATAGGGTATATTACATGCTCCCTTTATGTATTGGCAAAATTTCTGATTAAACAAAGATGCACATCTTCAGCTATGCTCAGCAGAACCGCTTCGTAAGACACGATTGGATCCTGCATTAACAAGATTCACGTATGTCAAAGAAGAAATGATTTTTAATATAGGCATGAGTGGAGCAAAATTAAAATCCAATGACCTTTTAAGCCCCCATCAATCATGCTCCAAACAAAATGACAACAAATGAGAAGGATTAAAAAAAACAGTGGCATGAACAAAAATGGAACATGCTAAATTACCTTTACAGAGATAGAAAAGTTCCGGAGCTATGTGACACATCCAAGAATCTCTCCCTCAACGCTAGCAACATTTCTTTTTGTTCTTTTCTTTAGCCTGCTCAAAGCAGACACAGGTCAATAAAGAATCATTAAAAGAAGGAAAGAATTATATGTAAACTTTAGCAAGACAATGTAACGTTTCTTCCTTCTCTTTCTGCAGCCTGCTCAAAGCAGAGACAAATAAAAAACAAAACACAAAAAAAAAAAAAAAAGGGAAGGAATTCTATGCAAAGTTTCAGCAAAAGACACTGGCTCTGATACGGCCCACAATGTGACAAAACATCCGTCATACTCACTATCTCATGGCCAAACTACACCATGAAGACTACTCCATGTGATAGAGCCAGGGCACTACAACATGCCAACATTTTACCAAAAGATTATATAATATGGTAGTGTAATCAAACTCAATTGATTAACAGAATCAAATGTTTTATGCCCAGCATTGCTCCTAATCTTGCAACCCTCTTTGTATTTCCGAGGATGGTTTCAGCAATTTCATTTTTCAAACATAAAGCAAATGATAACGACATATACAATTGGGGAAAAAAAATATCCAAACCAAAGGTTGAATCTAAACTAAATGTTTTTAAACCACTAATTATATATAAATCACAATTGCTAAAACATAAAACTCATACCTTTTCCCGCAGTTTCTCCAAAATAGCATCTTCATGTGCTTGATAACCAGCACCCACCAAATTGTTTATGCTTTCAGTCTCCACAGGCTTCGGAGCACTCGGAATCTGTGTTGCCACAGCTGGTTGAAGAGGTAAAACCAGCAGAGGATTAGATAGATTACCACAAACACTTCCTGTAGCGGCGCCCTACAAAGCAATAACACAAATTATTAGTCATAAAACATATACTCAAACAGCATACAATAGACAGAAATATAGCCAATACCGTCTCAAATTAAGGAACTCACCGCTGCACTTTTAGTAGCCATTACAACAAGCGCAGAACCTTTCTTCTTGGAACTTTTAATCACAACATCTTCCACCTTCCCAAACTCTGAGAATATCTCTCTCAACCTCTCTGCCGTATAATCCTCACCAAACTTCTCCCACGAAACCTTAAGCACCTTCTCCTTATCCAACCCAACCCCACCACTCCCACTCTGTTTCGTCTCTTTCACTGATGCAAATGCTGCAGGTGTTCGTTTATTCTCATGCATTGCACGTATTCTCTCAATCTCTTCCTTAAGCTGCCTAGCAATCTTCTCCTCTTCTTGTCGGGCTTTCACAGCCGGGTCAGGAGCAAAAGCAGCCCTTTCTCTTTCTTCAAGATCCGACATCATTTTTCGCCTCTTCCCATCCTGCTGGGACTGGCGCTGCTGCTTCTCCCGTTTAATTTTCAAAAGATCATCAAACAATTTCCGGGCCTTCTCATCCTTCAAAATCTCATAAGATGACTTCAGCTTTTGGAAATTATCATGGGCATCAGGATCATCGGGTCGTTTATCCGGGTGCAATTCCAAAGCCTTCCATTTATAAGCTTTTGATATTTCCTTTTCAGTTAGTTTAGCACCTTCCTCACCAGAGGGTAACCCCAGAACTCTATAGTGATCAACATGATCGACATCCATATCTGCTAATAAAGTTCAATGATACACTGCCACCCAAAAAAAAAAAAAAAAGAACCTAGTATAAGCTTTCTTGGGTAGTTGATTTGAACCAAACTCACAAGGAAGAAATTATAATTCAATTCACAACTCTGATGATAAGCAATCAACTGAAGAACCCACTTGCAAGTAACTTAATATCCAAACAAGCAATCCAGACTTCAAATTTATCAAGCACTTTGGGGGAAAACAAAAAACCTGCAATACGGTGGCTGCTTGGCGAGTTCGTGGCACACCCGTGAGAAAAATTAAAGGAAAAGAGAATACTACTGAACCAACAAGCAAAATATTCCCAATAGAAATCCTGAACAAATCCCAATTCCAATGAGGTTTTAATAGCTGTCCGGATCCACTAAATTAAGTTAAATAATTTAAAAAATAATTTAAAAATTCAACAATTTAACTAATAAATTCAAATAAAATTCAATTATAATCAACAATTACCAATTTAACATGAATAAAATACAACATCATCATAAAACCCGCAAAATTCAAGTACACAACCATTAAAATCCACAAATAAAAAACACTACAAATCAGAAACTACATTTATGCATTTATGCTTATACGTATTAATTCACTTAAAATCAGAAATTGATTTGCTGGAAATTCGTGCTCACCTTTTGTGTTAACAGCGACCAACAGTGGAAAGAATGGACAAGGCAGCCAAGTACGGTGTGTTTCACGCGAGCCAAGATGCAGCGGGTTGCCGACGTTTGATGACGGCGAAGTGCGCTGAGTGAGGCGAGGCAGGGCAGCCGGCGCGACGACAACAACCTTCGACGACAACAACGCGTGCTCAGCTCAGGCGAGGCATTCGGCGTTCGATGACAGCGACTGCAAGCCGGACGGCGTTCAAGGGTTAGGGATTTAGGGTGGTTTTCGATTTCAAGCGCTTGTGAGTGGTGGACGTGTGAGGCGCAAACGGTTTGGTGCGTTCAGCTCAGGCGAGGCATTCGGCGTTCGATGACAGCGACTGCAAGCCGGACGGCGTTCAAGGGTTAGGGATTTAGGGTGGTTTTCGATTTCAAGCGCTTGTGAGTGGTGGACGTGTGAGGCGCGAACGGTTTGGTGAGTGAGTGATGCTGTTGCCGTCTGCGCTTTTCGATTTAGGTCGCTGGATTTATTTATTTATTTTTTTTAATTATAGCTTATATATCTTTCAATACAAATTAGATTAAATTAATATTATAATTAAAATTAATCCGAATCCGGATATCCGGTTTTCTGGATCGCACGAATTATAATTCTTAAACTCTGGATCCACATTTTTTAAAGTGTGGATCCAGATTTTTCCGGATTCAAATTTTTTAGATTTTTATGGATCCGAGCCGGACTCGGATTTTTTTGCTATCCTTAATTGCAGCAGATGTACCTTATTACTTTCAAAATTATCTCAATATCTTAAAAATAAAATTTATCAAAATTACTAAACTATCCTTATCTTAAAATATTTACACAACTCAAACATAACATGGCTCAAACAAATACTGGTACATGTTGAACTAGACATCAACATATGAGCAAACCAAGCTTGAGAAGAGGAAGCTATTGCAATTGAGAAAGAGAAGATTAGTTTGTCACTGCACAATCGCCGGTGAAAATCGATTATTTTTAACAAAATTCTTGGAATCTAACTATTTTAGGAAAGTAATTCCTTATAATTAACTTTCTTTTTTATATTTAAAGAAAAATTAAAAAAATAGGATCTTATATAGTAAAAATAGATTAAATTAGTTGTGGGTCTCTCATAATATACAAATTTCTAGTTGTTTGCTCCATGTAAATGGTGAAAAATTGATGGATTGTTCCGATTATAATTCGGTTGTGTAAGCTCATGTAACACATGATTCAAGGCTGCGTAATACACACATGTAATACACAACCCTCAGTCGTATATGACATGACTTTTTGTATTATTACATAATCATGAATCATGTATTACGAGACTTTCATGACCTTCATGTATTACACAACTTCATGTATTACAAGACCTTCATGTATTACACGACTTTATATATTACGCGATTAGACGACCTTCATGTATTATACGATTTTTTTCATTATTCATTAGAAAAATTTAGTTCTTTAAAGACTTAATTTGTGTTAAGAATTTATATTTGTTGCTATGCAGAAAATATCAACGAAAATTATTGAGAAAAAAAAAGTGAATATATAGTTGTATTTGTGTAAGAGGTTATAAGAGATTTTGAAAGAATTTCGATAAGAAAAGATTTGAGTGTAAGAACTAAAAAGACAATGAAAAGGAGTGGATTTCATGCACTCATTAAGAGCATTTTAGATTTCTACACATTTGTTAGGGTGCCTATAAAAATAAAAAAGGAAATGGATATTTAAATAATTTTACAACTATTAAAGGGTATTTAATTGAAAACCCTGAGAATTTGTGCTTGCTTCGCCCTTTCTCTTCCTAATGAAGCAAAATCAAAATTTTGAGGCTGTATTACGATTACAATAATAACATCTAGTTCCATAACTTTTTTTAAATTATAGGGAAATATTCATCGTCCACCCATTTTTTTTAATTTTTTCAAAAATACACAATTCTTTTTTTGTTGTTGCTGGAATCCACCTAAAATTACATTTTGTTCCACTTTTCCACTTCCGTTTGAAATCCATTAAGAAAACTAACGGAAACTTTAAAAAGACCATTTTACCCCCCAAAACAAAAATTACAATTTCACCCTAAAAATGCCAAAAATAATAAGATTTAATGATGAATATCATTATTGGTACGTTAATGAAGTATAAAAAAATCTTAACTACTAGAGATTATAACTCAATGAATAATAAAACTCTACTTATCTTAAATTCAATTGATGGTTTGTGAGATTGAGCTATTTTTAATACTACTGCTATAATTTAGTATTCTAATTACATACATATTTTTAAAAAAAAAAACCCTGCATTTGATGGTTGTGGAATTAATTTCTTTATTGACCAATGAGGAAAATAATTAGATTTAATCTGATTATTTTTGGTAATTTTTAGGGTGAAATTATAATTTTCGTTTTGAGGGTAAAATGATCATTTTTTAAATTTTCCGTTAGTTTTCTTAATAGATTCCAAACAGAAGTGGAAAAGTGAAACAAAATGTAATTTCAGGTGGATTCCAGCAAAAAAAAAAAAAAAATTGTGTATTTTTGAAAAAATTAAAAAAAACGGGTGGACGGTAGATATTTTTGCTAAATTATAATGTATGACACAGTTCACGATTTCCTTTCACTATGGTTCCTCCCTTGAAATTCCATAAAAATCCTTGAAAAATATTACTCTTACACATATTTATTATGCTGTGGGAGATTTTTCATTATCCAAAGAAAGTTTTTATCACCATTATTAAATATATAAAATATGAAATTAGAATAAATTATGTTCATATATACAACATAAATAAGTTAAAAAGAAAATTTTCGTTCATGCGAATATATACAAAATTAAATAAGTGGAAAGATTCATCAATAGATCACGCTGCTTATCTTGATTCTTGAATTTACTTTGACGAATATGTTGTTAACAAAAATATTTTGTATGTGCTTCAGCCAAATTATGGCTAATAGTTCTGTTATATATATATATGTGCGTGTGTGTTTTTTTTTTTTTTTGGGATCTTAGAAACAACATCTTTAAATTTCCATAATTGGTGAAAGGTGCAAATAGAAATTTGGTTTAAATGTGTTTTCTGATGATTAAAATAGCCATTTAGAAAAATCCCACAATAAATGATTAGGATCGTGTGAGATCATGCACAATAAAAAGCAGGCAAGCCACCTATTAGGTTAGTACAATAATTACTTGCTTATAATCCCCCCCCCCCCCCCCCCCCCAAACAAACAAACAAACAAAAAAGACTGCCCAAGCTTCTAGAGGAAATTAATATGCATTTCTCTGCATTTCTTTCATCATATAATGTAAAATACCATGACAAAGAATAGTTCAAGACAACTCTACTTGATTGAGCTTACTCCATGACTATGAACTTTGATTCTAAAACAAACACACAGGCACAAACACAGATGACCAATGTTTCCAGAACCCAAGTTACTTGAGAACTACGGCTGCATTTCTCAAAGCCAAGTATCTCTGCACATACTCATTTGGAAGTGATCTTACAAGCTTGAAGACTTCAGCATTCGCATAGCGAAGATTTGTTCTGGGATCATAGTAAGGAGCCTGCATGGTACGCTAAAAAGTTAACATCTACTGAGATTACAACTTAGCAAGATTTAATCGCAATTCCTGACTCAATATAGAAGTCTCTTTTTGTTTTATTTTGTTTAAATAAAATTTATAGTGTATCAACATGGCATCTGAATGACTGGATTGATGACATGAATGATAGTGAAATGAATTTAGGGAAAAAAATCCTCTTCCATAGTTCCACATACCTCAAATCCTGTTATATCACAAATTCTCTTGCAAGGATGCATAGATGGTGGAGATTCAATATTAACATCTGCAAAAGAAAATAGAATGAAGGGGTGAAATTTTTCATCAGATGAACTACGACTGAATTTTGTGAAAAAAAAAACAGAAGATAAAAGAGGGTAAAATCTTATAATCTTAGAGATCCAACATGGAGTGTCTTTCTCAGGTTTCTGGGACTATGGAAATGAAACAATAGTATAGGTGTTATATTTTTCAGCTTCCTGAGGATGCTACTTTGTGGCTGTGCAGCCTAAACAAATAGTGAACACACAACAAACCCCACACATTTAGTTACAATTATTTCTCATCATCTAGTCAATTACAATATCATGGAGAATTATGGCAAACGCTCCAAATCTCTGAAATCCAAAGAAGGTCATTGAAGTAGTAAAATAAATAAAAAAGGCTATTCAACACATAAGCTCACATTGATCAAGATCATGTCAAAGTTTAAATGAGAATTTGCATTCAGATGCTTAATCAAGTACAGGTTCAAACCATCTATATGCAAACCAAACTCCGACATTGTTAATACAAATCATATCAAATCTGCTCCATTAGTATCAATAAACGCCCCCTCAATCCAAATAACCTCACTCAAAGTAGTGCGTAACGGATGAAGCAAAATCCTTTCTTTTCACACTTATTACATCTCCTCAAAATCAGGCTCACAGAATCGGTACAAAACAGCCCACATACAAAGGGTTTCACACACAACTAAAGAATGAATGACATTCCATACCCTATCAGTTTAGCAATTGCATTAAACAACTTAACACCTCAACTAAGAAAACAACCCATATTGCACCGCATTACCAGCTACGCTCACAATATGGTGAGCAGTAGGACACGTGACGTAAATAGTGTGGAGGTTTTGGATTATCTAAACACCAGCCACGGTAGTGCTGCTCATATTGTCCACTGTATATATATTCTAAGAGAGCAAACGAAAGGGCAACTGTAAAATAACTTCTTCGATCATGTATCAAAATTTACAAACAATTTAAAAGCATAAGAGGGTTTATTTTGTGTTTTCCATACTGTTTGAAGAATTTGCATCAACTTACAATTGGGTTCATCAGGAGGGTAATTCTGATAATTCTCAGCTTGAAGAATTTGCTTGAGATGTTTCCAATGCCTGCCCCTTGACTGGCCTTTGGGGTACTTTTCATACATTTGTATTCTCTTGAAACTCATGTACGTTGGCAGCACAAGCTCTGCTTCTATCACCTCTGCTTCCATTCTCTCTTTCTTCTTTGTCACCAAATCACTCAACAATAGAACAGAATTCCCCAAAGAAAATTAAAACTTGATCGGAAATCGCAAACCCTATTTAAGTTGTCAATGGAGGAGGAAGACGAACGTCAGCGTGTGAACCTGTGTGTTATTTTCACTGCAAAAAACGACACCGTTGCAAAGTTTCAGCATGTGAACCCTAGCGTTCGAAAAAATGACATAAACTCCCTTAACATTTTAAAAAAGACATATAACCTCATTTTTGTTAATAAATTCTGTTTGTTTTAATAATAAATTTATTTATAATTTATAATTATTATTATTATGTCACTATAATAAATAAATTAATATATTGACTTAAGATATATCATGTGTGTAATGAAATAAAAAACTTTTTTTAAAACTTAAAATTAAAATATAATTGTCTTTTATCTAAATTTTTTATTATTTTTAGAGTGAATTTTAATTTGATTCATCATTCATAATTTTTTATTGGAAATGTATATTGATAATTTAGAGTAAATAATTCAGTCTAAAAATAGATATAATTTTAAATTTTAAGTAAAATGTTATTTATTCTATTATACACGTTATCAACTATATGTCTTATGTTAATATATTAATTTATTTATTATAGGGACATAAAGATAATTATATATTAAAAATAAATTTATTATTAAAATAAATTAAATTTATTGATAAAAATGGAGGTTATATATCTTTCGTGAAATATTAAGAGACTTTACGTTCCTTTTCCCAAACATTAGGGAGTTCGCAGTTCTTTTCTCTTTTAGTTATACACAGTCACTTAAAACTACGCCGTTTGACGGAGGCGCATGGAGTGCTTGAGCTTTGGAGAATCTCAGGCACTGGGTGGGTGAGTGAATCAAGTTTAATTGAATTCTTTTTATAGATCTAATTATTCGAGATTAGAAATTTTGAATCATTAGCTTTCACAAGTTTGCTTAGATCTGGACAGTTCTTACATTCTTTCTATATCCACTTGTGCCCCCTCAAAGTTTCTTCCTTTTTCGTTCTTAATTGGATTCTTTAGCTACCCCTTCAGGATTCAAAAAAATTATTGTTTCAATAACTTCATAAATTGTCAATAAGTAAAAAGTTTGAGCCTTTTTTTTTTTTCCCTTTTTCGTGTTTTTAGCGCGTTAGCAAGTGCTGCTACTTTGTTAATATACTCCAATTGGCATGATTTTGATCAACATTTTACTGTGTTCATCAAGCTGAGTGATAATGGAGAGCAAGGCTCTATCTTCTTACTCTTCGCGCTTAAACAGGAGAGGGGATCGAAATCATCAAACCCTTCGTACCCAAGGCAAGTGAAAACTATTTCTTTTCTTTCTTGATATCATAAAAGGCTATGAATTTTTTTTTTTAATTAATGGGCTTTATGAATTTTATCACAAGAAGTGAAAGAGGTTATATTTTTATGAATTTTAAGCTGATGGGAAGTGATTTCTTTGCATGGGTTTTGAGTGTAGAAACAAAAGATTATGCTTTTATCTAATGGAGTTTTGGTTTAGCATTGTTTCAGTGTGGCATTGCTTTATTTTGGCTAAAGAATTAAGATATGTGCTGATGATGCAGATGCTGAAGTAGGTTTATTTTCTCCGAGGTTTCCTCAAGATTATCCGATGAAGATCGTGTGGAAGAGAGGATTTATTAGATTGGTTCTTGTAGCTGGCATTGCGTGGATGTTACTCATTCTTGTTGTATTATTATTTCATGTCTGGTCTTGTCAATCTTCTTTGGCTTTCTTTTCAGGTATTAGGGAGATTTGAAGTTTATTTTGCAATTTATTTTGTGCTATTTTAAACTTTTCATCTGTTCATTTGCTGCTGGCATTTAAATCATTAGTAACTTATCCTGTGTGGAATAAAGAGACGGAAACTGAATCATGAATCTTATGTCTGTGTTAAAATATTCAGTGCTGAAGTCTGTGTTAAAAGTTAGGTAGCTTGACTCCAAAAAGGACCATTACTTGATTTAAGCCTCTTTTGATGAGAGGTTATTTTGTACATTATGTTGTCATTCTGGAATAATTTTTAGGGTTAGGTAGTTTTGGAGTAGATCAAGAATTGCTTTTACTTCCTGAAATTTGTGATGCTCTCGTTCTTGAGTGGACTGATGTTATTAAATAACTTTATTTGGTGAAAACTCTCTGTTGATTCAGTGTTGAAGTGATGTTATGGTTTCTTCTTGATATGCAGCAATCTGCAACAAACAGGGCAAGGTATTTATTATGTTAGACACAATGGGGCTTGTTCCAAAATCACAACATCGTAAGCTTATAGCAACATCTCTTAATTGCAGTATTGACCTCAATGTTGTTCAAGTAAATGATACTGATTCTAGCTACATTGATTAGGTTGCCCAATTCCCACTGTGGATGACCCTAACACAATTTTTATTCCAAAGGAAAGAACTCCCGACACAATTGTCAAAAATCTAACCTACTTTTTGGAGGATGAGTTTGTGCATAATGGATCTCAGTCATCCCCTCTCTTTGGAGGACATCAAAGCTGGTTGCAAAGAGAAGAGAGTTTCAAATTAAATTCTAACATGAAGGTGAAATTAAATTTTCTATGTGTAGTCATTATTTTCTACTCTTTTAATTAGTTATTGGTTCTTTCAGCCAAAAAAAAAAAGGTTTATTGGTATTTAAAAGTAGTTGTTTTAACTTTCCATCATAAATTTAGGTTAGTTTCATTTCTTTTGCAATGTGCTCTTTTATTCAGGTGCACTGTGGATTTATGCGAAATGGTGGAGCTGAAATGTCTCCCTTGGATGTCAAATATGTTAAGAAGTGTAAATTTGTTGTTGCATCGGGGATTTTTGATGGATATGATGTTCCTCATCAGCCTTCCAACATTAGTCGCCGCTCTAAGAAGCTCTTCTGTTTTCTTATGGTGATGGATGAGGTATCTCTTAAATTCATAAGGAAGAATGTTACCATCAAGGAAGATTCCGCAGGTGGGCAGTGGGTGGGTATTTGGCGTCTTATTTTACTGAAGCATCCACCTTATGATGAGCCCAGAAGGAATGGGAAGGTTCCTAAGATTTTAACCCATAGGTTGTTTCCTCAAGCACAGTATAGCATTTGGATTGATGGTAAAATGGAGCTGATTGTTGATCCATTACTAATTCTTGAAAGGTATATTTGTGTTCATGAAGTTGCCAGAAACTGAATTTTAAACTGTTATGATTTTTGGTTGCTCTAGTAATCTGAAAATGAAAACTCAACTCAGTTTTAGTTAAATAAGTTCATAAGCATGCGGATGAAGGTTCGCCCCTGCCCCTCTTCCTCTATGGTTACAGTGGAGGAGTGTCTTGATATCATCAATTATCTTTGTTCTGCAGATACTTATGGCGTGGAAAGCATACCTTTGCTATTGCTCAGCATAAACATCATCGCAGCATATACGAGGAAGCTGATGCAAATAAGAGAAGGAAGCGGTATGCCCGACCTCTTATTGATTATCAGATGAAAATTTACCGCTATGAAGGAATGGAGCCATGGAGTATAAAGAAAAACACCATTAGTGGTAAGAAGAATGTTACAACTTTACTCAATATTTGCTTTGGTTTTGTCATCTGGTTTTTATGTGAACTTTGAACATCTGACCTCTCAGTTTTAAGAATAACAATATTTCACTATATAAGTAAAAGGAAACCTTATGATCAAGAGTGCCTGTATTCTTGGAGGAAAAACTGTAACCACGAGGCAACTTATAAGACTTGTATTATATGTTGCGGCAAGTTTATGAAAAACACATAGCTTTATTTGGCCTTTGTCTTCAATTGAATATTAGGGCTGCTTCCTGACAAACTGCAGTCAGGACTCAGACAAGCCTATTTGCTGTTTAGTTATTTCATTCGCCTTTGAAAGACCTTCTAAGAGTGCTCCATTTAGACTTTGTTATATGCAATTACTCGTTCATGTTACCAACAAAATTTTACATATTGCAGATGTACCAGAGGGTGCTGTCATCATAAGAGAACATACTGCATTGAGTAACTTGTTTAGCTGCTTGTGGTTCAATGAAGTCAATCTCTTAACACCCAGAGATCAGCTGAGTTTTGGCTATGTTGTCTATAGATTAAAGGGTTTGTTCAAGTTCTATATGTTCCCAAATTGCGAGTATAACTCACTGTTTGTGTTGCACCCACATACCAGAGAGCATTCTTCTAAAATAGAGTGGGTAAAATCACGGGACGAATTAAAGGGGAATGGTAGCAGTATGATAGAAGGTAGGGGTGGATTAGGCTTCTGGACTCCTTATCCAGGGAACCTTGACTTAGTTGTCCTGCCACCTGTAGCAAGAACATCAAAAGCAGGCTGAGATTCAGTAAGATCCATTTGCTCTATCTGAATAATGGATATTTAGCCTCTATTAGTTCCTTCCTTTATCATTCAGGATGAGGAATATTCCGGACCTCATTGATTTTCTTTCCCTTTATACATGGATTTTCCTAAAAAGGTATGCACAATGTATTGGAAGGGTGGAGATGATGCCGATTTTGTTAGACGTTTTCAAAAGGCTAATGAAAGACCGCTTTCTCTTCAACACTGTTGTTATAGAATCTTGAAAACCATCAAATTTTGTAGATATGTTTACATTTGATTTCATTTTAAATTGCGATTAGAGCAGCACTTGGGAAATCGCGTTTGCAAAGTTGAGATTATTATTGAACATGAACATGTAATACAATTAGTTAAAAACATGCCAAACGCATTTTGAAAAACATCGAACAGGTTTTTTTCCCTCTCAAGGAAAAAGTCCAACAAAGACAGAATTACAGGATAAATAGAATAATCATCAAACTTGGGCATTATAATCCTCACTACCATGGTTTCAATTTTGAGAAAAAGTATCCAGACCACACTAATAAATAGAAGATACAGGAATTACAAGATCTAAAAAGCACTCCGCTGAAAGAATATTTGCATCTTTTGACCAGACGAAGAGCTTCGCACGGGGGCCTCAAGTGGACTACAACCTTTATTATTTCTGCTCAACGGAGAAATGCAACCTATATCAAAAAGCTGGTGAATAAACAAATTGTAGACAAAACCAATGAGGCAGCAAGGTACATGTCAGTACGAGAGGGCTTCTTCATCAATTAGCTGCATCACGGCTGTAGTACTGGTCAAGGGTCTTTCCTGGTATACGGTGGAGAAGCTCACGAGGAAAGATGCGAAGAAGTGTCCATGCCAGATCAAGAGATTGGAAGATATTCCTAGAGTCATAAGCTCCTTGAGCAACAAATTTTCTCTCAAACTTGTCCAGGAACTCTAAGTACAGCTGTTCCAGACAACAGAAGTATTGTGAGTATTATTGTAATAAATGACTCTATGTTAATAGAGAATTTGGTGAATTAAGAGAAGAAAAAGACCAGATCCTCAGAAGAAAGTGCTTCTTCTCCGACCACAGCCTTCATTGCCTGGACATCCTTCCCAATGGCATAATTTGCATACAGCTGAGGGTTAAAGATACAAGCAATCAATAGAAAGGTTTTAAACATGGATTATAGAAAAGTATACAGGATAATGAATGCCATGGTTATCCTATCAAACCTGGTTGGAAACATCGGAATGGTCCCTACGAGTCATCCCCTCACCAATAGCACTCTGTAAATATATAGGATAAGCATTTAAAATAAGCCTTCATAATGTACTTGCATTGATTGATAAGTTGGCACCCCTGACCAAGTTCAGAGTTCAAACATGTACGAGCATTCTTACCTTCATCAGACGAGATAGGGACGGAAGGACATTGATCGGAGGATATATCTGCCAAATTCAGAATGATAAACCTTTAGTTTCGAAGTATTTATAAGCTTACTTAATCACCAACTTCATTTGTCGATCTATTGGCAAGCAATAAAGACCAGGTTTCTAAATACGTCATAGTCAACAATGACTTCAACCAAGCAAAATCTGACCTTAATGTTTAGTATTCAATTTCTTGCCCAATCTTAAACAATAATTTTTCATTCCACAAACGAATAAGATCTTGAAGGGTCTGTGGCATAAGACTGTTGTTCTCATCACTGAAAACAAACTCAACCTTAATTCTGAAGTTCAGTCTGTAATAAGTCAATACTAGGACATGCTTATAACATCATCACATATTGGCATTTGTTGCATTGCACATACAATTACCATTTACCCTTTATCAACTGACATAAAAATCTAGTTCACTCAATTGATGCCTTTCACGAAACAAGCTTCGTAACCTTACCTGTCTGTTCTGGAGCTGCCTGTCAATGTAAATCTGCCCCTCGGTGATATATCCCGTAAGATCTGGAGTGGGATGTGTAATATCTGGCCAAATAAAAGAACAAAATAAGGCTTTACAACTAAAGCAAGGAGTAGTATGCAAGCAATCCAGCCAACATGGTTCAGGAATTTACCGTCATTTGGCATAGTCAATATTGGAATTTGGGTGATGGAACCTTTTCGACCTTCAATTCGTCCAGCACGCTCATAAATTTGAGCCAAATCAGTATACATATACCCAGGATACCCTCTTCTTCCAGGCACTTCCTCTCGGGCAGCAGACACCTGCCATACAAATCAGTAGTTTGTCCTATGAAAACTTCTATAAAGTAAACTATCAAAATTACTTGCTAGTCTTGCATAGGACTGTGCACTTCTGCAAAGATCTGGAATATCCATGAGCGAATCAGAACCACAGAGTGACAAGGCTATTACATAAAAATAAATACTTTTTGAGTATTTGCCTCAACTGCCTTTGGTATACATCCTATAATGCTTAAACCAGTGACATGAATTTGTATATACCTCACGAAGAGCATCAGCATAAGAACTCATGTCCGTCAGTATGACAAGAACATGCTTCCCACATTCATATGCCAGATACTCTGCAGTAGTAAGAGCAATACGAGGAGTGATAATACGTTCAATTGTAGGGTCGTTAGCCTGTACATATAACGGAAAAAAACTAACTTTAGGTCCAATATATTTACAAACCACAAGAGATCATATACTTCCACAAGAAAATGAACAGCAATTCTTATAAAAAGATACAGACCAAAAGCCAATGCATCAATTTATATGTATACCAGATTCAGAAAAAGAGTCACTCGCTCCATTGATCCATTTTCCTCAAAATCACGTTTGAAAAACTGTGCAGTCTCCATATTTACACCCATAGCTGCAAACACAATTGCAAAGTTGTCCTCTTCCCCATCCTGGAAATAGACAGAAGTAAAAACATTTACCAGGTCGGAACTTAGTTGAAAGAACCGGAAAACTAGACATCTACAAGCAGAATCAAAGGATGTGCCATATTATATGGTTTAAGAAGATGATTTTGTGTATATTCATTCATACTAATTTAGAATATATTTCAGCATAGAGATGCTGACCGCACCAATATTCTGCCTTCATCCACAAAATTGTGGCATATGAATCCAAGTTGAACAAGAACATCATCAAGATTCAAGAATGTATGCACGAATAAATGCAGCAGTTATAGCCAATACTGTTTAGTATGATAATATACCTCAAGAAGATTATCAGTCTTCTCCAATCGCTTGACTAAACCAGCCTGGCGACAAATCTGAGCAGCAATTTCATTATGGGGAAGACCGGCAGCAGAAAAAAGAGGGATCTTTTGTCCTCTAGCAATGGAGTTCATCACATCAATGGTAGAAATCCCTGTCTGTATCATCTCTTCAGGATAGGTTCTCTCACTAGGGTTGATAGAACTTCCTATGAAGAAGGAGACAAACAGAATCAAATTTATGTAAATGGATGTCTCAAATTAACAGATATTTCTACAGCAACTTTTCAAACCTTTTTTTTTGTGGGGGGGGGGGGGGGGGGGGGGGGGGGGGGGGGGGGGGAGATAGGAAACAAATTCAACCAAATCTTTTTCTTAACATCAGAAAATAAATATCATGAGTGAAAAAAATTGGTAACTTACCGGATATATCCAAGTAAGCCTCTGGCAAAATTGGGGGACCATTATCAATGGGTTTCCCAGAACCATTAAAAATGCGCCCAAGCATATCCAATGAGACAGGAGTCTTCAGAACCTGAGAAACATGGTCATGGTGTTTTTTCATATCAAAGACCAATCCACAAAAGACAGAATTAACCCATCAAAGAGAATCCAAATCAAACGGTAGTGACCAAGACATATAAATCTCTAGAAAAATTAAAATAGAGCACACATGAGCAGGGTGTCTTTTCACACAAAATACAGAATTTGAACCACCAAATAGAATCCAAATCAAAAGGTTGTGACTAAAATATAAAAATCTCTAGAATAACTAAAGTAGCACAAGTAAAGCCTATTTCCATAACATGAAGTTTATAGCCAGAACCACACCTCCCCTGTAAACTGCACAGTTGTAAATTTATTGTCAATTCCGGATGTCCCTTCAAAGACCTGGCAGACAAGACACCAAAAAAAAAAAAAAATTAATAATATTGGTTAAAATGCTTCAACATTAATTCATAGGAGACAAATCCCTTTAGAAATAATTATTCTAAAAGCATCTAATTTCTAACACCATCACAGGACTGCATATAATTGGACTCTTACCACCGACCAAAGTTGGAGAACATAAAAGAGAATTACCTGAACAACAGCTTTCTCTCCATCAACTTCTAGGACCTGACCACGTCGCATTGTTCCATCTCCCAACCGAATATTGACAATCTCATAATATTTGGGTCCCTAACAAATTCATCACGGAATGCATGAATCAGCAAATTTCAAGGAAACGAACAGAACCAAATGATGTTGAGGAAGAAAAGAAAATAATCTACCTTGACTTTATCAAGGATAACTAGAGGCCCAGCAACTCCGGTGACCGTTCTGTACTCTGCAACACCCAAAAAAAAGTTAACAATTTATAGATAACTCCAGATTCAAGTTAACAATTTCCCAGCAATTCAACACTTCTTGCTATTGTGAACAGAACGATTCTTTCACTTGCTATTGTGAACTGAATGATTCTTCACCAACTAGTACACATAACAAATGTGTGCATAACATACCCATGGCGACTTCCAGAGTACCCTCCTCCATGTCAACATTGTTTTGTGCCACACCCATTTTCAATTTTTTTTCTTTTTTTGGTCTGAAAAAGGGGAAGGAAAAACAACAAAGTCATCAAAGGTGTCAAACAAAAGCAACATTCATAAATAAAACAGCAAAGCAATTCGTGAAAAAAATGATAACTAGGACTCCAGATTAAAAAACAGCATCAAAAAGTTGCTTGATCAGCACCACAAACTAGATTAATCTGAAAACTACACAATTGACCCAACAATTCAGAAACTCAAAAAGCAAATAAACTCCCTCTTCTAAAGCAATAATTGAATCATATTGAAAGCGACTAACTAAATTAAGCTAACATTCTGGAATCCAACCTGTAACTAACAAAAAAGAATATGATACAAATTCAAACTTTAAAAACCCTTCTATTTCCTGAATTTAATGCATAAACAAGACAAAATCCCGAATCATTAGTGGTAAGAATTTAAATTAAAAAGATGAAGAGGAAAAAAAAATCACAGGATCTAATGAACTTAAATCTGGATTATACTGAGTGCAATTAAACTAAATTAGATAAAATTAAATCGAAGTAAATGAATAAGAATTATGGGGATTGGATCTAAAAAGAGGCGTACCTTTCTTGTGATCTCTGTGAGTGAGAGAGAGAGAGAGAGAGAGAGAGAGGGAGAGGGGCAATGAGAGATGGAATAAAAGAATAAAATTGAGCTCTAATATCTATTTTTTTTTTTTCTTTGCTATCTAAAATTTTAAATGGCAATATTCGTAATTATCATAAATCACTGGGACATTAATGTAAAATTGAAGAGTTGAGAATGATGCGGCGTGTAGGGATTGGACATGGTGAGGAAAGTTCATTGAAGAGATGCGCAGGATCTAGCGCGTCCGTTATTGCGATAGCCGCAGATGCTGACACGTGGCAGTGCGTGCACTTTATCTCGCAAGTTCTCGGATTGATGATGACATTCGTTGGGGTTGTAACGGGCTGAGCAGCCTGAGCATGTCCATGACCTCTGAAAGGGCCCTTATCATGCATGTGTTTTAATTAGGATGCTTCTTGTTGTTCATAATTAGAACTTTGTTGGGACATTGGCCGATTCGCTTTGCTTTTCTTTTTTTTTTATGAAATTGATTAGCTTTGTTATATGTGAGCTTACAAGTCTACGAAGGGACGGGATTCTATTCTAAATATTTGAAAATAAAAATTTGCCCATAATCCCACATACATAAATGTGCATATAAATCATATCATACTTGTAAGTCGCTTACACACACACACGTCAATAAACTCTAAGGCTTTTTTTTTTTTTTATTACATGAAATTATTGTTCAATAATACAATTGATATTTACAAATCAGACTATTATTGAAACTAATTTACATTAATTTTTATAAAATTTACTTAAATTTTTATCCTCTCTAATATTCAAGAGACGTCTACTCCACTCACATTTCGAAAGAAAGAAAATTATCTTTACTTCAATTAAATAAGAAAATTAAACCTCTGCAATACATTATGGGGACTCGAACCCATAACCTGACAATTGTGAGTTCTCAGCCTAGTGGCTAATAAACTCAAGACCTAGGTTCTGAAAAGAGTGCTTCATGGCATTGAAGCTAAATTTAGATCTTAGCCTCAGTCAGACAGTCACTTTGTATTTACTTCGGAGGCTCTTGTATGTTCTACTAAAACACTACTTGCACCTCGCTTAGAGGTCACTTTCATAGCTAGAAAATCCATCTCTTTTAAAAGTGTATAGATTGACAAAATCATGTACAAAAAATTGAAAGATTGTTGATTGTTAAAGAGTTTGTAAGATAAGAGTCAGGTGATGTTTGTCTCATTCAGTATTAATCAATCTATACTTTAAGACTTTGTGGACAAAACCAGTGCTTGCATCTTTAATGTCAATGCAGCAATTGAGTAAAGTGGTAGCAATGAAAACAGAACTTTGATAAGTGTATTGATATTGCCGCAGAAAATCTTCATATTCAATGATAGGTTCACTGAAGGAAGTAATCTGAAAAAGGAAGCTGCGCTCTGATTTCATTAAATCTTCTGTTGACGGTGCGCAATGCTTCAATGTGAGGTTCATCTTCCTCCACTGGAATAATTTTAGAAAAGCTTCCATCTCCAAGATAGTCGACCACCCGGTTGGCAGCTTCGAGTCCAGTGACATAAGACCTCTCCTGTGAAGAACATATGTTGAGAAATTGAATTTCATTTTATTAATTCTCATCACGAAGGAAAAGGAAATAATTTGAATGTGACCTGTGACCATGAACCATGCCGGGTTGTAATCCAGTCTCCAGCCATGAACAAATTCGGGAAAGATGTAAAACCCCGCATCATGTACTTGTATGAACCTTTGGGAACGAACCATAAGGGAAACAAAAATGAATTTTCATGGGCAAAGTGCTTACTTAACCACATATTGAATATGAGTAGACCATCTTTCTGCTAAGACCAAGTAAATGCAGTGATTTAAATCTAAAACATTAAAATGCAGACAAATTACACAAGCATAGCATGGAAGCAAGCATACGTTTCCATGGGCATCCTTGCTCTCATTGTTATTTTTTTCCGCATTGCTACTAAAACTCATAGCAGACTACCTGGAAAAAAATGAGTCAAGGATTTCGGAAATCTTCTGATTTTGTGATCCATCACAGTTGCTGTGCTGAAGTCCTTGATGCACTTTGAGAGATAAGACACAGCTTTTGCAACTACTTGATCGTCTTTCAGTGGCATTAACTCGTTAGCATGATACTGCACATGAATTTTTGGACAGACAGAAATTAGTAATCACAGTTGAATTGTACTGGCTAAAGCTTCCTTTCGACAGATTAAAGAGATAGGATATAATACTCACAAAATCAGCTTGTATAACTGTTGCAGAATCATCTTTATGCTCGTCATAAATTTTGTTCAAGTCAAAGAAGGTCCATGCTAATGAATCACCAAATCCAGAGCAAGCATTGCTCACATTTGGAACAGTAACCTGGTTATATGATAGCAGCTCAAGAGTATCCAGGAATAGGATAACTGTTTCTTTGCTAGGCTTTGGCAAATGACAAGGGAAGGGGAATTCTTTGCACATACCTTCTTGTCAAACCAGAGCTTAACACTGACCACATCAATGCTGGCTAGGTTCAAAACCTTCAGAAACTCCTCCCTATTACACAATATGCTGCACTACAAAGAACAATGGCTGGTCAAACCAGGGTAGCATGAGAGATAAAGTTAAATATGCAGTATGATATATTTAACATAGATATGAAACTGCTTAAAGCATAATCCCTTCTGGCCATAAAGGTCTAGCAGTAATATTGTTCATCAATACTTCAGTTTATCATAGATTCAAACTAGTATCAAATGAACTTCAGAAAAGTAAGAAAAGATAAAGGCATTGGAAGCGTGACAGAGAATACCTATTCTTAATGAGTTCTTGAAGTGTAGAAATTCCAACTGCCAAGACAACTGCACCGGCACTATATGTCTCCTTGCCACAAACTACATCTGAGATACAACATCTTTCTTCATCGTATATGAAGTCAGTCACTCTTCTACCATCTAAAAATTCACAGCCTCTAGTCCTCATGGAGTCCATCCATGGTTCAAAAATCTTCTCCCTAAGTGTCCCCCGACACCATACCAAATCAAAATTTTTCTGTTTCCATCCACAAAATGAACCAACAATCAACAGAAAAGAAAAGTTATTGACAATGACACGGACGAGTTAGATGCTTATAATCTATCAAAACCTATCCACAGAACACAGGATACTCATCAAAAAACTGCTATTCTCCACAAAGGAATTGAATCTGTCCAACCTGGTGGGCAAGGATGATGAAGTACAGAACTCCCAAAGTTGCAGCAGCACTACATTGTTCTGCAGGAGCAAACAGACCCACTTGCACCAAGGGACCAATAACATTCCGATAGAGCCTTTCCGAGCACCCAAACTGTTTGAAAAGTTCCCTTGCAGTGACTACATGTCAAACCTCTGAATAAGACACTTCAACTATTCGTCTTTGAGTAAGCAATTCAAGTAATAATAAATTTCCTAGCTGAATTCCAAAGCTATGATTATGATCCTTACTTGAATCATATTTTCTCCAGGCTACATCAGTGTTGTCGAAGTCAATTACTGCAAAACAAGGTTTAGAAAGTAATTAATACCTTCAAAGACAAACTGATCGCATGGTTTCAATCCGGTTCAGATGAAGTTGATTTAAACATTTCAAAAAAACTAAGACTAGAAACAAAAGGAGTGTACCTGCAGCCATTAGAGGGAGTGATGTCAACCTGTCTACTAATGGTAGCCTAGAAAACTGCACATGGTGTGATGAAGATCAGTTAACAGAAAGGCCAAAGCTTAGCAAATAAACTTTTTCCAACACACCAAAATAGCATCCAAGGTGTACTTGAGTATAAAACAAGGTTCCTAGCGGAGTTGGAAGCTGATTAAGATCTTGGAATATTGGAAATTCAACCTGCAAAATTATTCCGGTAAGGCAATTCATAGACAAATACAGCTGTCTCGCCCAAAAGAAAAGTTCTAAAATACCTCCAACCCCTCCTCTGAATATTGTGCAGATTTCATCCAGCCGGTGAAGGGTTTAATACCCAGCTCATCAACAAGACTGAAGATATTCCGAAAAGGATACCAAAAACCTATAACATAAAGTAAAAATTGGACTGTTATTAGGCTTCATAAGATGGAATGAATTCAACTCACCCTATGATAATCTTTGTCTTGATTTCCTCTTATGATAAAATTGAAATCTATTACCCTGCATACTGATATCATCAGGACTGCCAAAGCCATTCCCATCATCAAGTACAGTGACATCAAATCCCTGCAAACAAAAAAAAAAATTCCGCCAATACCCTTTTCACTAAATTCAAAGTCAAAATTCACATACACACAGAAAGAGGATAAAGCACCTGCTTGCTGAGATGATGAGCAGCACCAAGGCCAGCCCAGCCAGAGCCAACAACGACTATCTTCTTCTTGTTCTTTCCATTGTTGTTGGTGCTGTTTCGGTCTCCATTTGCGTTGCTTTGGAGAGTAGACGCTCGGCAACAGAACCCATTTCTATATCTTCTCTTCGATAAGCAAAGTGTAGGAGCTGCCCTCAAAGAAGCTAACATTTTGCCGCCAAAGTAACTGTTCACGGCTTCTACCAGTGACCATAAGTCTCCGCTTAGCCAACGAACCCGGATTTTTGTTTTCTTTTCATTTTGCGTGCCACAAGTTTAATCGTTATTTTTCTTGATAAAACTAAAATCTATTTGTACGCTTTGCAATTGCCACAACACATCAAGCTGAATATGAACCGCACATTTAATCATTATTTTTCTAAAACTGGCTAACCAAAGATTTTTCTCCTAATAATTAGTGACATCTCTACATGCGCAATGGTAAACGACACCTTTAGGAAGTATTAACTTGCAAGACTTGTAAGGGGATGATCAATGGACAATGACTAAATGAAAAGGACCGTACAATATAAATAAATAAAATAGGGGTATTGTTAAGTTAAGTAATAATGTAACTTACATTAACTCAAAAGATGTATTTAGTGATCTAAATAGTTGTTTAATTAATTTTACTTTTAGGTCATCAATTACAACTTCGACAATTTTTATGAAAGCCTTTCATTTGCTTTTCTTTGATGGAAGTTTTATTTTCTCATAATGTATCCTAAGGTAACTTAACAATTTTCATAAAATAGATAGACTAATTTACCAGTTCAATAGAATTTTGTCGACACATACAATAGTTAATTTTACGGCTCAAGCTTTGGAAAGGAGTATTTAATACATTTTAGACTTTTGTCAAACTCATGTTGGCTTTAATGCTAGCAAATTATAATTTAATAATTTAGTTAAAAATTTATAATTTTCCTTTTTTTTTTTTCAAAGGCAGGGCTGGTCAAATATTATCAAATTAATTCTGTTTATCCATCTCAAAACCCAAACTCAAGTGAAATATTCTTAAAAAAAGATAGGTTTTTAAAATAATACAAAATATATATGAAAAATACTAAGGGGAGAGAAAATTGAGAAAAAAACGAAAAAAATGGTAGAAAGAGAATATGTGAATTTATGTCAGCTTCCTCTTATCTTTCTCTCTCCCTAGCACTACTCAAAATATATATGAGTATATATATTTAGACTTTCGTCGACTCGGGAGGAGAATTTTTCAGATTTACTTATATTAATGTAATTTTGAAAATTTTTTAAAATAAAAATGTTAATAATTTTAATGAATATTTAATATTAATGTATAACAACAGCTGAGGTGCACCAACTCCACATCAGCACGGGATCATCTCAGATTTACCGTTGCTTGGTTCTTACTCGATTCTTCAACACACAAACAAAAGACACAAGTCCACAACACAGCCTCACATTTCCTTCACAGACACAGATGGCTGCTGCCACTCTCTCCGTCCGGCCCAACCGCCTCTCTCCCGGTTCACAGATCCCCCGACCGCCGGCGGTTCACCATCTCAATCCCACCTGCCACCCCACTCCATTAAAGCCCACAAAGTCAGAACTTTTCAGAGGCCTTACTTCTTTGTCCCGGCGCACGTTGGCTGCTTCAGGAGTAGCCAAGGCCGGCTCTCGGGCCGACGACTCAGCTCCCTTCGAGATGTCGGTGGAGAACGCGTTGAAGCTACTTGGGGTGTCAGAAACTGCGTCATTTGATGAAATACTTCGCGCCAAAAACTCGATTGTTGCTAACTGTAAAGATGACCAAGAGGCGATTGCACAGGTTACTTTTATCTCTCACCCTTATTAGATTATTACCCTGAAATTCAAATAAAGGGGTTTTGCAAATTATGTGAATAAGAGTTATGCTGTATTGAAAAGGTCAAATTGTTAATCCTGTAGAGCAGTGTAATTATGAGTGCTTTAATTTTATGGGATTTGTTGTATGCAATATGTATACCTGCTACCTATCAAGAATTTAAGCTCAAAGTTTGAATTTTTAGCTGGTTGTTAAACTTTGATTTTGATGTGTTGTTGACCTGTGATTCCTCAATGATTCTTGAGAAGCTCAAGGTTTATGAGACCAGTGCATTGATATAGACGTGAACTCATGGTCTGTTGTTTGCTATTGGATTGGATATTTTGATATTGATAGATAAAATTTTGGATATTTGATTTGGTTTATTGATTAAACTTCACATTCAATTAAGATGATTTATTATTGACGAGGTCCATTGGGTGGGTGACATTATTGCTATGAGCCTAGGACAGTGTCGCCTAGCCTTCTATTTATCATGTAGCAAGTATTTGTAATGCCAACTCTCTTTTTAGTGTTGTTGGTTATTGTTATTTTCTCATGACTTTGTGGTTGAATTGTTATTAGGTTGAGGCTGCGTATGACATGTTGCTTATGCGAAGCTTGACTCAGCGTCGAGCAGGGAAAGTTGTGGATAGTAGCATCCGGTATGCAGATGTTAATCCTGTGGGTACGCCAGGAATGGGACCAATGCCTCAGTGGCTGCAGACTTCCTTGAAGAAGTCAACTGTCTCGGTAGAAAACCCGTCAACTGGAGATTTGGGAATTCAAGCTGGTGTATATGGAGCTCTGATGGTTTTAACTTATGTTAATGGCACTTCTACATCATCTATTGCACCTTATGCTGGGGCTGATGTTCCTGGGCTGATCTTAGCAAGCAGCTTTGGGGCTTCCTTATACTTCATGACCAGAAAGAATGTTAAGCTAGGTAATGAGCTATCTGCTATTTACAGCTTTGTGTTTAATCTTTTTTGAATGAGTTTTCACTCTAGAAGTATGAGTTTTTTATACTTTTGGTACAATTTTCATGCAGGAAGTAATTGTTGTCCACTTTTAGGTTATAGTTTATATGGTTCTTAAAATTAGTATAGTGCTTCAGTTGTTTATTTAGATTTTCTTATGTCTTGACTTGATGGTGGTAAAAAGGAGAATTGGGAAGAAGCATCAAAGTAAAAAGGGAGGAGGAGGGAGCTTGGTTACGACGAGGAACGTATTCTATTTTGTTAATCCTTCTGAAAGATGCTTCAGATTTGAGCTCTTTAGCTTTTCCTAGGTGTTAGATGGTGGGATGGGATGTGGCAGCCTAAGATTTAGGTCAATACCTGGACTGACTCTTTCTTCATTCATGCAGGAAAAGCTGCTGTAATTACCATTGGGGGGCTTGTGGCTGGTGCAGTAGTGGGCTCAGCAGTGGAGAACTGGTTGCAGGTAGACATCGTCCCATTTCTCGGCATTCATTCACCTGCTGCTGTAGTTAGTGAATTTATACTTTTCTCGCAGTTCTTGGTTTCCCTGTACTTAAGATAGAGCTAAGCAGAAATTGTAATTGTAGCATGTATTGTAAAACCTGTAATTATTCATTGGCATGATCATACCCCAGCTTTTTTAGGATGTGTATCATTGCATGCTGTACAAAACTACTCATAGAAGGTAGTAATGTAGTGAATCTTGAATTATTTCTGAGATCTGCTTGAGAATTACAATCAACATGTAAATCCATTTTTTTTTTCAAATGCTTTTGAACTCTTATAGTTTCATTCATGGGAGCCAGAAACAGACTTTTCTTTAACTTGTTTGTTCTACTTCCAAACACCTAATCAACTTTTTGAGTCATTCTACAGTGGAGCAACTCCACACACACGTATACATAGGATTCCAATAGAAAAGAGGGATGCGCAACGGAAAAGTGAACTTGTAAGAAGAAAGTGGGAGAAACTCTATGGTAGAGCTACTGCATGTTATTCACACCCCAAGTTTTAAAGTTGCGGAATACCTAAATGATATTCTACAGAGAGCATTTATAGACATTAGTCTTTGAAAAAGCTTCAGGAGAGGACATGCGCCCATAGTTTTTTGCTTTGTGTAGCAGTCTCAAGCTCGCTATTTCACTCTGCTGCCCAAAGCCTGCAGAGTTAGATGCTGCGCAGAAAGGTAGTTGGAATCTTAAAGATTTTCTGAAGGGTTGCATAGAGGAGCTTCCTGAGCATAAAGCAAAATAATCAGTCGCTGATCAAGGGGATCAATTGTCACATAACAAATTAAAATCCTCGGTTCGTCAACTAAGTTTTATCTACGTACGCCTGACTGCCCATTTGCCTTCCTTCACACTTCTTGGCCAACCTTGCCAAGAGAAATGAAGCAGGAATATACAAGTCGTATTACAAAATTATGGGCAAACCTTTCGAGCACACAAATGGCAATCCTTTAAAAAAAAAAAAAATCATCCCACAATAGACATAAATATACTTGTCTCAGCGAGCTGCTTCGACTTGATACGATTTGCAAACACACACCAGAAATCCACCTGAGCCCTTGCTCACATATATGGACTCAACTGCTGCCATTTTCTTCAACTTGTGAGCCTTCAATGTATGACGGGCTCCCATTTTTTCCAGCATTCTCACTGTATGTCAATAGGTCATTATACATGGTTACAGAAGTCTTGGAGAATTCTGCTAACGACTCAAAAACTGTCAAAAAACCGGTCTGAATTCCATTCAACGTGATCCTTTGTGTTTCTTGAATGCAGTTTTGGTGTTTCTCCTTTTCAGCTTCCAGTTTCCTTCTGAACATGTCCAACTGATCCTTCTTCATTGTCAAGTACTCGTTTTGAGAATGGGTGTCTGCCCCTAGCTCCAATGACTTCATTTCCGTGAGCTTGGCCTCAAGGACCCTGGTCTCTGTTTTCTGGTATGCCAAAGTCCTACCATCCAGTTCTTTTGTTAGGCTATCAACTTTTCTCTTCTGATGCTGTTCCTCACCCTGCTGATACCACAATGCTCTCATCTCCTTTGAAAAGCTTTTCAGTGCAAAGGAGACTGCCTTATTTGGTAATTTGTCCACGGACGCTAACCAACCATTGCAGATGACAAGCAAAGTAGGCCCGTCAAGACGATATGGTGCCGATGAGCATGAGCTCTTGCTCCTTCTAGAAGAGAATTCAACTTCAGGGACAAGGAATTTGGTTAGCCAACCATGTAGAGTTTCAACATATGCTTTCTGTGCTGCAACATAGCTTGTAAAGCATTCACGCCAATTTAAAAGCTCAGCCTCAAGCTGAAGTGTAGCTAGCCGATGAGAGTCATTGCAGAATTTTCCGTAAGTAGAGCACGCTAAAGTTTTCACTTCAGAAACAATCTTCTTCTGGGTTTCATGGCATTCTGACATAATTTTCCAGTTATTTGTTAGGCTGCACAACATAGAAACTAAATTAAAAATAATGACATGAAGAATGTCAATCAATATGCAATCCTCTTGGTTTATTGTAGAGGTTGGACGCCCTTACCCCTTTAACAGTTCAACAACTTGAGGTTGCAGTTCTTCATCTCTTATTTTGTCAATTCTGTTTGAGATAGTCTCAGCACTGCGAATTGCAACCAAGATCCGAGCATATAAATCTTTCACACTTGCTCGAGTTTTGTCTATAAAGAGTTCATCATCTCCTCTGAAGTCCTGGTTTCTCAACCGCGAGCACTTCCTCTCATAGATTTTCCGAGTGTCATCCCCTTCCTAAAGAAAAAATGTCAAAAGCCATAGTGATATTGGCAGAAGGTTACTTGAAAATAAAATAAAAAAGTTCCTCTTCTTCCTTGCATGATTCAAAATGTTCCTGTAAAACATCGAGATCCTTGCGCGAGCTTTTTTGGGAGACAAAATCAAAGCTATTCATGCCAAAGCAAAGCAAAGAATAAAAAATCATCAGAAAGGAAATACTTGGTAATCCAGCTTTGTTAATAATTAATTTTTGCTTGCCTTTTGCCGGCCCAACATATGGAGAGAGAACAAGAAGCCATCACCAGCAAGACAACCAAGTTTTTGACATGGGCAATTCATAGAGAAGCAAAGGTGACATATAGATACTCTATCCATTGGACCAAAGTTGCACCAATATCTAATGATGTCAATAAAAATTGTGGAATAAAGGTGAAAATGACTAAAGTAAAAAATCTCAAGATCAACATTTCGTTGAATTAGCAGGTAGTAAAACATCCCAATAATTGTGAAGAACAGCTTCATTACAGATGGATAATTTAATGAAAACGCAGTATCTGAAATATTGTTACCTTAACTTGGTCATAAAGCTTCTTCTCCCAAGCACACAGCCTGTCCAATGTTGAAGAATGGCTTCCGGCATTCATCACCCCATAGTCGTTGAAGAGATCGTTGTTAAACTCTTTCCACGTTAAAGAATTTTTGGAACTGGATACTACAAGGCTCTTACACGATGATGTGGACCGATGCCATGTAATAGCTTGTTGCATGAGTTTTGAGGAGTTCTCTGCATCAAAGGATATAAACTGTTAAAAGGGGAAAAAAAATAAAAAGATCAGTAATGATATGTGGTCAGTGTAACACTAAATTGAGGACTGATCGAAAATACAATAATGTAGCAAGAATAAAAAAGAGAGATAAAAAGGTAAAAAGAGTCATCTTTGAGAACTTATTCTGCATAATCTGCAGTTTTTCCACAATATCAAGAACGGAGCTTCATAAATCAATTAAAAGAACATTTTCCATAATTAAACGAAGATAGTAGAATAAGCTCCACCATCTAGATCTTGTCAGAACGACTAATCAGACCTTTTAGGAACGCCAAATTAATTGAATTCAAGCCATGAAAAAAAATGCAATGCCACTGAAATTGAAAGATAGTTATAACATTTAAAAATCATGAAAAGAGGGGTTAAGTTTGCAAGTTAAAGACTCAAAAAAAAATCCATATGCCATTTCCTCTAGCCAGGTTGCAGATTCTCTAAGAAAATGGCAACTTGAAATGAAGTCCAGCAAAAGGACACATACAAAATGGCCGCAGCCGAAGATATAGCTCATGCAGATAAAAATGATGAGAACAGATGCTTAAAATAACAGAACCATAAGAAGAAAAACCATTCTTACCTTTGATTCCCTCCAAATTAGACAGCAAATGAACATTGTTAACCTCTAGCATCCTGGATACATCTTTTCCAGAATCATAAGCTCTGATAAAATGGTCCTCAATGTCCTTCAATGCTTCAAGCAGCTCCCTTCCTTTCTCAGGGCTGCCAATAACAGTTAGACCCTTTGGCTCTCCGTGGCTCACATTTGCCCCATCCACTTCTTTCACAGCGCCATCTTCACTCTTCTCAGCCTCTTTCGGAACATTTTCCTCAGCCATCACCGCTTTTTTCTCTTCTTTTTCTCTATCTTCTTCCTCTTCAAGCTCTGGAATCCCTTCCTGTTCTCTTACAGCCTTCAACTCATCATCAGAAATCCTTCTGTAACTGCTTATAACTTCTGGCCTAGCACCATCAAATGGGTTGAAAAAATCCCACCCAAAATCTCTCTGAGGCGAAGGCATTGCTGGTGGTGGTGGGGTTTGCATGTAATTATAGAACATACAAGCCTGCTCTTCTCTGACTACTTGTTCTGATGGCACTGACTGAGGCATTTGCATGTAATTATAGTACATACAAGTCTGTTCCTCTCTAATCACTTGTTCTTCTTCAACCTCTTCCCCTTCATCACAAGAATCTGAAGTTGTTGAAGAACCACATGATTCACAAGCAATGGCTTCTTGGTTTGACTCAGAGGGCGTTTTTTCAAGAAATATTGGGTTGTTTATAACCTTATGGTCACTTTGTGGTGGTGGCGGCGGCGGCGGAGAACCAGTAGCAGGAGGGAAAGTAATGAGATATGGTGAAGCAGGGGAAGCATGTCTAGCAACGAACAGCTTAATGGCTGCGGATACTGCATACAGAGCTTGACAGTAATTGCAATGTGCTTCCGCTAGAGCATATCTCTTCTCTACAGCTAACTTCAACTGGCGTTTTCTTTCTCTACAAATGGCCACAACTTGTGCTTCCTCTAGTTTGGAAGCAACACACCCTCCCATTCTGAAGCTGTTGTTTACACTAAAGTGACAAAAAGAAGTGACAAAAAGAAAGTGGGTTAGTGTCAAAGTGCAAAATGAGAAGCTTTAGAGAAATAAAGAACAAAACGGGCGTTTGAGAAGTTTCGAAGCAACCCATTTAACATTTTCCTTTAACATTTTGGCAAACAAAAACTACCCATTTCATCTCTTACATATAATGTTGGCCGTAAGCAACAACAATGTTCTTCTCATGGTTAAAAATACTAAGAAGTGAGGAGCTTTCAAGTTGATGAGTTGATGGGATGTTACCTGCTTTAAAAACCTAGCAAGCTACTGATGAGCAGAGAAATGTAGAAAGCGATGAAGAAACGTGACAGGTTAAAGGAAATGCATTGGATTTAGCACATAGCATAGGTGATGGAGAAGGTAGGGGCTCGAGAAAGAGAGAGAAGAGAGCTTGTTTTAGTCATTTGTGTTTGGTCATTTCGTTTAGTTTATTGCGCAACAATTCTCCACAGAGTTGTTACGACACTAGCAACTCACTGTTATAAATAATACAGTGACAAATTCTTATCCATTAATAGGCAAATAAATTTAATTTCATTGTATTATGTATTTTGGACTCTAGTAGAGACAGCATCAAAAATTAAAATTTTCATAAAATTATGGTAAAGTTTGATTTACTCCCCATTTACATCGATAATCTTTAATTTAATTTCTAAAAATATGAAAATATCAATTAAGAAGATAAAAAAATTCATCAACATACTCTTATTTTCCTTTACCTTAAAAACGAAAATGGAATAAATTGAAGTTTTTTTATATTTTTAGGAGATAATTGAGAATTGTCATTCTAGTTGAGAGTAAAAGGAAGTTTTTGTCATTCTAATTGAGAGTAAAAGGAAGTTTACCTTAAAATTATAGTTAGTTCAAAAATTTATTGTGCGTAAATCAATACGTGTGTATATATATATAGAGGTAAATATATCTCTTCAAATACTTAGTGTAAATAAATATGTGTTTTAAATGTGAGATAAGATTTTGTCTTTAATTGACACAACTTTTTAAATTATTCTTGATAGAATTTTAGACTACCTTATCATAAGTGTACAAATGGAGAATCTCGTAAATCCTATGCTATAATATATTTATAAATTGTAGCGACTTAAAAGTAATAATCATAAGTTTAAACAAGTTTCACCCTCCAAAATTAAGTTTCTTTCTCTTTCTATTTGAGCTTTAAAAAAAATATGTATTAATTTTTTAGTTATACGTCTCAACTTATTTATTATAATTTTTAAAATTTATGTTACATTACATATAATAGATTAAAGTATAAATTTACAAATATAAGAGGATAATCTAATGAGTACTAGTTTTTATGGCATGATAATTACCTAAACACATGGCACAATTTTATAATTTTCATGAGGAAGACTTTGAAACCAATAATAAAAAATTAACAACTACCATTACTCTATAGATACACTAATAAATTAATAAGGAAGAATTTGTAACCAATAACTATATATAGGGTCCGATTACAGTGGAGTTGCTCTACCATAAAATATTGTTAATAACTACATAATCATAATAATAATTTAGTTTTTATCATTTATTATTTTGATTATGTGATTATTAAACAGAACTTTAGATGGAGCAACTCTACTATAATCACTATATATATATATAAATCAATAATAATGACATGGAGTCGCGGATCATAAACTTCTACCATATTAATATGTCACCACTCGATATACCATTGTTTAATGATAACTTGATTTTATCATCCAGAAAAAGGAAATAGAAAAGGGAGCAGGTAAATTTACTGGGATTTTTTTTTTACCCTTTTTTGGGGGGAAAAGACAGACGAGGAATGGACAGAGTTGTGAGTAAAAAGAGGAGTCAAAGGCACTCTAATAAATAACTTGTTAAAACAATGGTGTGACCAGACCAGACCAGACCTGACCAGTGACCAGACCACTGCAATATTACCTGTGATTAGAGGAGAGAGAGAGAGAGAGAGAGAGAGATGCTTTGATTTGTTTTTATCCTTGGTTACGTTTCTTTTGCTTATTTTATTTTAATTTTATTATTGATATTACTGACATTACAATTAGAGAATAATTTTTTATAATCAAATAATTATTAATATTATTTTGCATTTAATTCATGAAATAAGGCTTAACTAACAAATGTGAGAGCAAGAATAACAGCCCACCAAATACAGAGTGGCCTTCTATTTATTTTATTATTAGAAAATAGAACCACACTTTACGCGGTTTTAAAAAAAAATTAACATTATTCTTTTTTTCTTACTTTACACTTGATGAAACTAATAAAAAATATGAATTGATTTTTTTAAGATGAGGCAGCCTTATAAAAAATAAAAAAAAATTATTAGCCGACAGTACAAATAAAGAAGCAACGCAAGATAGAGAATAAAATAAGAGAATATATTATAGAGTGATTTATTCATTCCAATTGTGTGTGTACAAAACAAAAAGATGAGCTCACTTTTTATAGTTACATAATCACTCCATGAAATTAATGAAAAATTATGGATCATAATTCCTTGTGAGATAATGAGAGTTATAGGGAAGCTAAAGGTTGCTAATTGGAGATAGTGGGGAGACTAAGAGATATATATTATGAACATCCATATTTATTTTAATATATTCATAACACTCCCCATTTGATGTTCATTACAAAGAATATGCATCATTAAAACCTTTACATAATTGTTATTGTCTAATAATAATTAAATTAATCATGAGAAGATGAAAAGACAAATCTGAAAGAAAATTTATCTATTTATTAGGTAATAAAAAATATACAAAGATGAGAAATAGTGATGCAACATCACCTCTTGTAGTCTCAGCTTTATATATATATAGATTAAGCACTGAGTAGTGCTACATGTTTTGAAAACTTATCTCTTAATTCCTTAATTGTTTCCGTTATTGATTGATGAGATAATATAATTTATTTATTTAAATTTTATAAAAAAAATATTAACCATTTAACGAATAAAACATCATTTAAAATAAATAAAAATTTGAAATATTCATGATTACTCTTTATTATTATTATTATTATTATTATTATTATTATTATTATTATTATTATTATTATTATTATTATTACTAAAACGGTTTTAATCCTGTTTCAAGCTTGTCAAACTTGTAATAACGGAATTGTAGTTGTGGTGCTTAACCTTGGTTTATTAGTAAAAATTAAACGTCATTGCAACTGCTGCCAATGAGCACATGATCTATTACCCATATCTATGTTGTTGATGTTGCCTGCTTGCCTGCTTGCCTCTCCCTTCAGGTTCAATAAAACTGAGATTTTGGCCATGGCATTATTAGATTTTGCATTCATTTCTAGTTCTTTCATGGTTAGCCAATGAATTGGAGAGAGTACTTATTTAATCCTTCTAGCTGGCTGATACTATTACCTTTCTTAGAAAGTAGATTGAAACATATGAGAGAACCAAATAAGAAATTAGATTGAAATCTTACTTCCAATACAATTGCCAAACACTTACTTTGTGTGTATATATAACTTGTGCATTATTTCTTTTAATTATTAATACTTAGTTAGATATGTGCTAGCTAGTATATGTCCTTGGACATGTCTGAACTTCAGATAGTATGAACAAAATCTAGTCCCATTTAACAAAGAAGTGTCCATGAAAAATCCAACCCTATATTTAATGCAAGTAATTAGTCATGATCAAAATGAAAAAAAAAATGATGATTTTTTCATGTTAATTTGATGATGATCATGGTTGTGAACTTGTGAATTTTTCATGACATGTCAAATAAGAATTCTTATCAGTTCAACTAAGTCAAGCCACAAATAAATGTTCCATTTTGTTTAGGGTAATGCTAAGTTACAAGCATGTACCTTACATCTCTCTCACATGAATAATGTATAGATACTATTCATGTGATAGGGTTGTAAGGTACATGCATGTAACTTAGAGGATCCTTTTATTTATATGTCCTTCCACTTTGATGAAATGTCATACTGTTTTTGTAAAATAGATAACAACAGTTCAGTACTTTTTCCAGTGCCAAAAGCTCTTTCAAATCATTTTTTTTACTTTTTCTTTTTCTTTCTCCCCATAATATTGAGAGGAGAAAAGAAAGGAGTAGTTGGTAGAGTGAATCATCTATTCTACTCTACTCAACTTGAAATCTAAAATTGAGCTGAGTGTACTTTGCTTAGTTGCTTTTGCTTATACAAAACAAAGCAGTAGAAGTACTTGTGTTTCACTCATTTTGAACTAACCCAGTTATGCCAATGAATTGCTATGATTTTTTGAAAACTGCTTCTGCTTGAGCTGTACAAACTGTGGATGAGAGATCCTTTCCAATCTACATACTTTTGTGTATCTCTCTGGGCTCCCTGTTGCATTTTTTGAGAATTTTTTTTTTCAGGATTCCACAGGTTCAAAGAAAAAAGAATTGTAAGAATGGGTAACAAAACCATAAATAAAAAGCTTGATATAATGCTATGGAAATATAAAAGTTTAGCAAAAAAAAAAAGAGAGAAAAATCCGCAAATAATTCACAAGTTCACAACTATGATCGTCCAACTATTATAGCATTATTAAGTCTAACACTTCTATTTTCACTTACCGTAGAAAAATCATAAATTTTAAAACTTCTTTTTATTGCTTACCTTTTAAACTAGGTACTTTATCGAAAAATTCGAAATGCCAATAACAAAAACTTAAATTATAACAAAAAAAATAAAAGAAATTCTATCAAACATTGTGAAGACAATGTACTAAACTCTGCACTCTAATTATCTATATTTGATTATATAGAACAATGATTTAATATGCACAATTACACGCATTTTAAATTATTATTAATAGAGCTATGATTTGTGAGTCTGCGACTATAATAGGTGTAGAAAAAGATTAAAAAAAAAAGTTTATCATCTCTTTCTCTTCCATTTTTTTTATTTTCCTCATTTTTCTATCCACTTAACATTTTTTCCATTTTACATATCACCCCTGTAACTATGCATTTTAAACTGAAATGGATCAACCTTTCAGGAAAAGGAGGGGAAAAAAAAAAGGGAAATGGATCAAAGGCTTTGTCCAAAATGCATCACAATTAAAAATAACTACTAAATTTTGTGTTTGTGGCCTTGTGGGATTTTCAAGAAGGTCCCTTAGCTAGTGTTTATAATGTGCATCATTGTCTTCAACTGAGTCCTTGTACCTTAAAGCACAGTGGTGAGTGGTGACTGATCACTGATAAATTGTTATGGCATGGAGAACTGAGCCATTTTTAAAGGCTTAAAAGAGAGTTTCAATAATTAAAAAAAAAATGACCAAAACATGCAACATACCAAAAGAGCACTGTGGGTTACTGAGAATATGCCTCAGCCTGACAAAGCCTGAGAAAAAGAACTCTTTTTATTTATTTTTTTTTTTTTACTCCTCCTCCTCGTAAATCCCCACCTCCTCTTTTTCCAATATTCAATTTTGAAAAAAAAAAATAGTTTTTTGTCTCAAAGATTGTACTGATGTAGTGATGTGTGAGCTACTGCTATGGGTAGTGAGCAAAATTTATTGACTCTATATGCATGGCCATATATGGGTGCTTCGATTTGCAAAATGTCTTCAATTGATTGGAGAAACTGGCTATGGAGCTAATTACATTAGTCCGTTTGAATGTTGCTAAGCCCAACAAAAGCAAAATAAACAATTTTTTTTTTTTTCAAATTACAGCGTAATGTTTGATTAGTGTTAGACCTCTTCAGATTACCATCTCATGCTTCTGTCCTTACGTTGAACAATGAAATGACAAGTCAAAGACATGCATCAATCATAAGGTTGAAGGTCTTATTAGGCTTGTTCAAGCATTAGCCATTTGAACAAGTAAACAAGTTTGATTACTTGACTTCGAAAGTTACCGGTCCAACTTTGATATGTTCTTCCTTGGTCATGAAGTTGGACAATGAAGAAACGAGAGAGTTTATTCAAATGGAAAACAGATTCTTATCATTTACAATTCTGCAATGCATTACCCTTCAAGGCCTCACCTCATCTCACCAGAAAAAAATTGCAGAAATGCAAGAGCTGTATGAAACATTCGCAGATGATGTGTATTAATCATGTAACGCGAGGTGAGTTTCTTCTGGCTTGAAACTTTGATGCTGCAAGTAAAAACATAATGACAAAAAAAAAACCAAATGTTCAAATGTTCACCTTTGACCACAGCCTTACACGTTTCATGATAACTGGCCGTGTCTGCACATAAAAAGCTGTCTGAAACCAACTCATGATTGTAAATTCCTCCGTGTTATCATATATAACCTCTAAAGCGGTAAACAAGCAAGCAAGAAGAACACTTGATACGATTGGTTGTACACTTTACAACTCGAATGTTGAAGTGCAGATGCCAAAATAAGGGGCAGAATGTAACAACTATAATAATTGTCAATTTATACTCCTCTTCTCCAGTTCTTTCAAAGTTCTAGGGCACAGAAGCTAAATGCAAGTATCAGTCCTCAGTGTAAAAAGTTACAGTGTACATTAAAGAATTGAAGGCTTGCTCCTCTTATCGCTTCTGGAAGCTACCTGCTGGTATTCACACAAGAGAATGATACAATACAACATATAGAGACGTGAGATACATAATCATATCAGGTACCACCAGTTTCTGTTGGCATAGTGCAAGGAGCTAACGTGTTATGGGGCAAGGTGATCCCACCCCCTCTCACCGATACATTCGGGGACTTGACTGAGCTAGCCCTACTCACGAGGCTCGAGTCAAGAAACACAACTATTACTGTGATGTCATCGTGGAAATGCCGGCGGACGCCACGGTCTATCTTCTTCAAGTCAGAATATCTCATTTCTCTCTTTTTTGCTGCTTCTTGTAAAGCAGCTTTCACAAGCCTCCTTGCACTTCCCTGCATGAAGGTTAGAAAATGAAAATTAGTTTTCATCTCAAATTTGTATTTGTTCCAGTTCCTACAATCACTTATACTATCAGCTTCATGCCTATGTTTATGACGGCATTTATTCCGAATTCATACAATAGTATGCAAAGAAATAAGACCACAGAAAAATAATAAAAGTATAAAACCATGTATAAGAATAAGATTCTAACAGAAGGTAGATCAGCCTAAACTAAAAACTGGTCTCATTTTATTTTGCCATTGCCGTCTTCTCATAAAATATTTTGAGAAAACAAATATATTTATGGTAAATGAGTTGCAGTAAGAGTAGTCAAAACAAAAACCCTAACCAAAATAATCTAAAGTATCAGCCAGCACCAAATAGTTAGATTCATAAAAGGACCATCCTCATGGGGTTTATGGCTCTGCCAGGGATGTACAACAAATCAAGATAGGTTCTAAGATCTAAAGACAACCATAAACTTCATACAGTTTAAACTACAGGATATAGTGACGTGAGCAAAGTCATTACTTTCTAACTAATTTAGGTATTCAGATTTTTTGGCATAGAATATGTATCTTACACTCTGTGGATGATTTTGAACTATATCAACTGCTTCTTGATTACTTAGGTGTTCCCAGAGCCCATCAGATGCAAATATTACAAATTGATCATGTGGTTGCAGCTGGTGCACTGAAATTGATGGATCTGCACTCAAAATAGGCCTTTTTATGGGTTCACGAAGACGAAACTTAATGTATAAAGGCTCCCGGTTGAACTCAGCCTTCTTCAGATATACATCACCAATTGATCTGGAAACCTGAAAGGTCACAGATTGTTACCATCAGCCAAAAGACCAAAAGTGAAATACTGCATCAAAAGAAAAGCATGCAACAAGGATACTAAATTAAGTTTGAGAAATAAATCCATGATTATGATGAACATCATGATATTGTAGCTAGTCAATTGTTTAGATATTGCAAAAGTTACTGAACATTTTAATTCAGTATTTATAAAAGTTTCCATCAATGACACTATAAAGTAACTTTGCATCAATGACACTATAAAGTAACTGTCGACTTCATCTCTGACCATGAAAATATTGATCCACTTACATCTAATATGAGGGAATCTGTTTGGGCTAGAGGTGGAAACCTTTTATCTTAACCATACCTGATCATACTTATGACCCCATAAATCCAAATGAACCAATTCTTATAGCCCTTTGGAACTATCATTTTATAGGAAATTATTCTCCATTACCTTCATTTAACTTTATGCTCTTTCTACCCAGTATATTTCTCCTTTTCTTTACCCGATAAAATACACTTTTTTTTTCAAGTAATATTCTTTTTCATCCCTTCACTTGGCTACCATTGGGACCCTGGATAATATGCCAGGAAAAGGGAACTGCAAATCATTGCAAATCAAACAGAAGTCGAAGATAAGCAAGCAAACAGCATAGAAAACTCGAGTCCTCTAATTTTACTTGATGTTTTTGATTATCAAAGGCCAGAATACAGAAATATCATGAACTGGAGAATATTGCAACATATAGAAACTGAGAAGTTATAGCACAAATTATAAATATCCAAGCTTTCAGAAAAACTATTGCACATGACCATTTTCTGCACAGAGACAGACTTACCTGTATGAGGCCCTTTACACGCCATACATTATGCTTTAAAACTACAATCTGGGAGTCATCAGGGTGCAAAGCTTGCAGCTCCTGTCTCACAGATTCTATGCACGCATTGTGCTCTGTTGAAAGTTGAATGGCCAACACTTCCCCAGTTGCCTTCACGACTCTCCCCAAAACAGCACGGGAATCACCAAGGTTGGCTATGTAAAGTGTTCCACCACAAATAACTCCAACGAGGCAGCATGATCCAACTGCTGCAATTTGTGGTTTCATAGGCCACTGTTTAGTAACAAGAGACATAAACCCTTCCTCTGTTGCTTGATATGCTTTCCTAATCACGTCCGCTGACATTGACTGCTGGTCCGAAGTAAATCCTGACGTAACATAAAAACAAGGAACAATAAAAGGTTAGAGAATAGATCTCAAATACCAAAAGACAATTGAAAAACGCATATTCCTTCCACAATTATTAAACCGCATTAAAGTAGTGTTCAACAACAAAATAAATTTTAAAACCACAAAGCTCCTTTTATACCAGAAATAAATATAGAAAATTTTGAAATTGAAGTCACTTACTCTTGAGATGTTGAAAGAGGTGATCGTTGATATAGCGCGATGTCTCAGGTCCTCCATGACCATCATAGACACCAACAAAGGTACCATATGGCCCAAACTCGTGAGTGCTCAGACTCCCTGACTCCACTTGGCTTTGATCCTCAAGTAAATTATTGGCCTGAACTACAGCCATTGAGAACTCACCACTTACATGATGTCCACTATCTTTGTACCACAATAAGCCATCTTGACGACCCACAGAATCCGAATTCGAGTGAACATATCGATCGGACCTTGGCCGAAAACAGGCCCTCAAAAGGTTCATTAACTCCGATAACATCCCTCATCTCATCCAGACAACCCTCGGAATTCTCCACATCTAATAGCCTCTCTAAACAACACTGCTCAAATATTCCAGCTGTTATGTATATGCTTCTCTACTTCTCAAACACTCTACAGCCACAACATCAATCAACAACAAGATACACAGAATTAATGCTTGCGCAATAAGGATTCAACACTTCTTTAACCTAAAATTCCTCTACTTCCCAACACAGTAATAATTATAACACGATACTACTAATCAACTGTGAACTGTACGCAGTATGTACATAAAGAAATAACAGCAAGAACTAAAGTACACGCAAAGTAACAATGATGTAATTAGAAACTAACAGATCAAAGAAAGGATGTAAAGAAGCTCCCTTCGCAGATATTTTCAGTTGTGAATTACACCAAAATGATATCAAAGTCATCAACTCTTTTCTTGAAATAGAAACAGCCAATGAACACATACACAGCCGCTAATAATGAAAAAATCAAACAAAAACACAACTTTGAAAAATAAAATGGTCAAAGCCCCCACTTTTTTACTTCAAAATATCAAAGCTATTGATACAATCCAGAAAGTCTACCATTTCACATTGAACAAGTGAAAACCAAAACAAATTTCAGAAATCCCCACGAGCTCATTGATCATAAAAACTTCCAACTTTTTTCAACTACCAGAAAGAAAAATGAAAGCTTACCCTTAGTTTGACTAAATATCTCAAGGTTGATGAACAAGAGAGAAGGGGGATCTAAAAAGGACAAACTTTCATGTGGGTATCATTCAAATCATTAGATCTATGGATCAATCAAATCAGGAGAGAAAAACTGAAGATGGGTTCGACTTGTTTTTGAGTCCAACAACACAAAGGAGCTTCTCTTTTTTTTTTTCCTCCCGGAAAATTTATGTGCAGAATTGGATGAAACAAATGAAAACTGAAAAGGGTCTTTCTATGTAAAAAGCTTAGCAGACAAGACCAATAAAGGAGCAACAATGGAGAGCTTGAAGCCAGCAAAGCAAAGGTCCAGTTCTGGGCTCCACAAACACCATTGGGCAATAGAGAGAGAAAGTAGAGATAGACAGAGAAAATACACAAGAGTCAATGAGATGGAGTTATTTTGGACAATGATATGATGATATTGTGCGCTGTAACTTCTTTTTACACAAATGGGGGTGTTGCATGAAATAAGGTTCGTGTAGCCACACGTGGACCAATCAATATTTTACACTGTTCTCTTCCAATCTGAATTATTACACTGATTACAGAACAGAGATCTAGCTGCAACCTTGTAAGGTTTCTTAGATACAAATTAGTTCATAATTTGCTGTAATAACAAAATTTTCAAATTTGTGCATTTCAAATTGAAAATACTACAAGGCTAATAAATAATAAAATAATCATTAATTTGTTTTTTTGTCGGCAGTGGAGACTTATCTAAGTACACACTTTAGGGTTAGGCACATATTTAGACTTACTTATAATGAGTCAAATTTGATAATTTACTTCAAAATATTTTTATAAGAAAATGAAGATGCATGAACGCGGTTTATCACCCAACTCTCTTTTCTAAAATAAAATAAATTACATAATAAATGTTTATATACAAATAACAATTACTTGTTAAAAACCATTTTAAGTTGTGATAGTAACTGATACAAGATAGAACATAAATTATTATTAAGATGTTGTTTCATTGGTATAAGATTTTATTAACATGTTTATATAATTTATTAATAGATTACGGTTCTGTTTTGAGATTGGGGTGTTGTATTTTTTAAATTACAGTCGTCGTGAAAAAAAATTATAATTATATAATAAAAATTAATATTTTATGTAGTAAATATAATTTTTAAATAATAGTTTTGATAAAATTAATAAAGATATAATAGATTTTTCATCATACAAATATAAAATCAAATCAACTTAATTTCTAAATTACAGCAGTTAGTATTTATCAAATACTTTATTATTGTATTTTTTAAGATATAATTACCTAACTTCAAAGAGCTTGGAATCTTCTTAGGTTAGCTTTAGCTTATTGAATGAATTACAAATTCCAAGTCAATATAAATATTGAGTAACAATAATGTTATCAGTCAATTGATGATATTATTAAAATTATTACCAAAGGACCATGCTAAACAGCTCATATGGAGCTTTTTTGTATTTGGACATATCCATGAGCCGCCGACTTTTTATGAGCTACTCTTAAATCGTTCCCAACCTTCCTATATCTTTCTTTTCTTTCAAATTTATTTTTTCCAAATTTTCGAAAGTGATTTTTTTTAGCTTTATTATACAAAGTTGTTGTTCTTTCATGGCATTAGAAGAAAATTTAAAAAATAATTAATGGATGGATTTTTTTTGTAGTATTTTTATAATTAACAACTTAACAAGTATTAATTTTAACTATGTTAAGAAAGTAACTTTAAAGACGAGTAGTTTTTAAGTAGTTTTATTTGACTGATTGTCGGTATCTAAATTTTAAGAAAGGTGATTGTCAACATAGATCTTCTTGTTTTCAAAGATCTAAATTTTTTTTTAAATAATTTAAAAATTGACTTTATCTAAATTTTGTTTTCTATTTTGGGGATTAAATTTCATTAAAGAAAGAGAACATTTTGGAACTCTAACTGTTACCAGAGTTTAAATTTAATGATATTAATTAATTGAGATATATCGAAGAAAATCGAGAATATTGGATAATTAACTTCCCAAATTTGCTTTGAAGGAAACATAGAAGGTTAAAAAAAATCATTTAAAGGAAGTAATAAATGGAAAAGAAAACTAGAACATTATAGAGAGTTTAGATCCTTTAATCCAACTATAGACACTTTAAAGTCGTGTAAGCTCGTATCAGCAGAGAAGATTCAAATTCATCAAAATTAATCCATCTAGTAAAAGAATATTGGGTAAAAATATTCTTCTAGTAACTAATAAAATTCTTTGAATTTGGCCAATGGCACTGTCATATGATTAGGCAAAACGAAGATATGTGGGTACGATCACAACTGTACAATGTTTGGTCTTCAATGGAGGGATTGTAAGGTCCATGTCAAAGGGTTGCTCGTATTCTCCTCAATGAAAAGATGGTATAGTTGTAGCCAACGTGAACCTGAAAATCTCACATTCTTTGTCCTCTAGAAGCTGCATATTTTGCACAATACATGTGCCTTTTAATTATGTGGTATGCAAATCAACTGTAGAATTCTTGCCGGGTGCCCGACATCTCAATCTCCTTCAATCATACTGTTAGGAGGAGTTCGTTTCTTGATGTTCGATATACATGAAAATTATTTTCAAGATATTAGACATGGGGTGCGTTTCATATTGAGGTTGGGCAGCTGTAAAAGTTACAGCACTAAAGTATTTAATAAATACTAGTTGTTGTAACTTAGAAGCTATATTGATATGATTTTTTACTTGTATAATGAAAATTTTATTATATTTTGAATAATTTTGTCAAAATTATTATTTAAAATTTATATTTACTATATATTATTAACTTTTGTTTTATAGTTACAGTTTTTTTTTCCACAGTAACAGTAGCTTTTGAGTTACAGCACCTCAATCCCAAACAAGACTGTGGAGACATTTGCGTATTTTATTATAGAAATTTGAAGCTAGTTAAACAATATATTGTCTACCTTTTAAATTTATGTTTCGAACTATTTAAACACGTGCACTAGGTGTCAATAAATTTTAGACATCTACTTTCAAATTCGCATTTAAAAGAAAAAAAAAATGATAGCGATGCTGGCTTGTGAATGAAACTATTTGATATAAAACAGCTAAGTTTTACAGTAAATGAAGATTGTGATATGGAGATAGAGTGGATACAAAACCCATTTTGTTTCATGTGTGAAGCAGTACTGATGATTTTGATTTTCTTCTTTACTTCATATGTTATGTTAGGTCTTGAAAAAAAGCGAAAATTTTGGATATGATGGTCTTGTAACGTTGAAAATTAAGGCAGCGCATTCATAGCATGTTTTATGATGGGGACTTATAATTGTCAATTTTGGAATTTCAAAATAATAATAATTGCCAATAGTTGGGTATATTTTACTTTCTTCAAATTCTTGTCCTTGCTCCAGTAAAATTGGGCTGTTCTTCATCACCACACATTGTTTATGGATTATGATAGGTCTATTCATAATTTTTTACAACAGTGAGGATGGAATTATTTGGGAGGCCGAAGAAAAAAAAGAATTGCACAGAGTCCTTTCATTTCCTTAGCTTTATCCTTAAGGTTAATGCCATCTTGTCAACAGCTGAAGTTGTGGATCATACTCCATTTTTTTCCCTTTCTTTTTAGCTACTGGCAACACTACAACAATGGACTTGGCCCCAAGACTACCTTGAGTTAGAAGAAAGGATCATATATACTACTCGCTTGATTTAGTCGGAAAAATTGCTAAGCTTATAAATTATGCATATATATATATATGAATGGAGTTAAAATTGTTGGTTTAGCAAGGCAACACTATGTGACAATTCTACTCACTATAACAAATTTTTTATTCTAATCACTGTTTGAGAAAAGGAACTTAGATATGCTCCTATTCTTAGTCTTTATCTTCCTGATCTTCATCTTCTTCTGCTTTAACCAATGACCCCATTGTGCTTGAGATGAATGTATTATCTATGCTTTTTTTTTTCTTCTTTGGACGTCGCTTGTTGTATAATATATTGATACTGTGACAGGCATGATTCATGAAAGAAAATAATGAACAGATAAAGTTGGATAAAGGGAAGAGGAGATATGTCCCTTTACCTAACGTTTTCAATGTAATGTATCCGTCGTCCAACTCAGAATCTCTTATAAAAATTAATTGGATTTGATATATTTCTCATTCTGTTGAAAGCTATTTCACAAAGCTTCTGCATTGTGATTGCATCTGCAACCAGAAACCGAAAAAATGAAAAAAGACACGGCACTGGAGGGGGCACAAACAAAATAGTACAATTTTTGCATTATTATTCTTGGCGTTCTTTGAACTTGCCGCGTGAATAGGAAAAAAAATATAGTGGGTATAGAAATTAAAATGCAAATAATTCCAGAACAGCCAGAAGCAAAAAAATAGAAAGGCCAACAGCAAGCTTGCAAAATAATTTGGGGACTGACTTGAATTTTGGGTCCTACTTCCGATTTCTATGCCACAAGACATATGAGTACAATGATCTTTGGGACCATCATGGAACTATATGATTCTTTGAAAAAAAAATTGCTGATAAATTTATTATGGATTTAATGGGTTTCTTGTTTGGATCTCATATAATCTTCATTTGGTTTTATTTTTTTAAGGGAAATTATCAATCGTATACCCTTAGTTGACTCCATTATTAAATTTACTACAATACTTTCAGGGTATATCAGTCTTCCACCTTAAGTTGACAAAATGTATATGTCGTAGGGATGGCAATGGGGAGGGGAGGGGAGGGGACCGATCTCCCCGTACCCATCCCCGATATTTTGCGTATGTCCCCATCCCCTCCCCGTCCCCGTCAGAATTACTTAAGAGAATCTTCATCCCCTCCCCGCATAATAACAGGGGATCCCCGAGGGTCCCCGATCCCCGAATAACTAATGCATTTTTTTTTCGATTTTTGAGTTAATCATATTAAAATAAAAAATTCAAATAAAAGTAAAGTTCGAAATATATCTTACATTAATATCTATTACAAAAGTCATATATATTAAATTAGTAAGTAACGCAACATGCAAGGAATACAAACTTCTTTTACAAACTATTATGAACAAATTAATAGTCTAATACAAAATTGTTATAAATAAAATCGAATTTAGATTCAAAATTAACTTTTTCAATGGTGGCGTGGGCACTTTATAAATGTGGACTATTCCCTTTACAACACAATAGTTAAATCAGAGCAAATCAAGAGTAAATATTAGATTAGATTAGATTAGATTAGATATTAAAATTGTGATTCGCTATGGGCAATTATAACATCTAAAAATAAATAAAAATAGATTTAAGTTTAAAATATTTAAAGAATATTAAAATAAAATAAAATGTTTGGCTAATAGAATCTACTTGGTCTTTTTAATGTCCTAAATAAAAATTTAGGACTTTAATTAGTTAATTAGGCCTAAAAGTTTAATAATATAAATATTTTGATATTTTTTATTTTTACCAATATTTATAATTTAAATTTTATTATTTATTTACTAGTAATTTTAAAAAATTAAAATTAAATTAAAAATTAAAATGGGGAAATGGGTAGGGGATGGGGATTCCACCGCATCTCCGTCCCCTCCCCGAATAAGAAATTGGGTATGAAATTATTCACATACCCTCCCCGAATGGGGAAAATCCCCAAAGATACCCGTCCCCGTGAGAATTTTTGCCATCCCTAATATGTCTCAAACCCTTATTCTCAAACATTGTAAGTATAAGGGTTCTCCCACTGGACCAAAGACCCATTGGTTGTTGATTGGCTATCTTTAATTTGTGATTTTTTTCTCTTTGAATTTTTTGCTATCATTTTCATGTTTAACTGTGAGTAAAACTCTAATTAGAATTTTCTTTGATATTAAAAAAAAAAAAAAAGTCCCAGCCTAAAAATGTTCATAAATTTAGAAATCTACAGGAAACTGAATAAAACAGAAAAAGATTATCATCACAATCGTATGCGGGCAAATGCCATATCCCAAACGGTTCGATTCATTGCTTTCTAGTGGGTAAGGAGTCATAAATCAAAATAAGATTGCCAAAGGTTCAGAACAAGAGCTAGATCACATAGGGCTTCATAATTGAAGAACAAGAGTGTTAAAAAAAAAAAAAAAAAAGAAGGTTCAGCCTGCCAAATCTCAACCACTAGAAAGATCCACAATTCGGATAATGTGGTTCAACTCAAATCTTACGAAAAGTCATGTCTCAGATGAAAACAATGTACTTGGTACTATTGGTTGTGAAACATTTATTGGAAATGGACCCCGTAATAAATATGTTTAAATTATTACTTGAATTGTTGTATTTCGTGTCCTTTAGATAATTAAAGTTGTGAACATATATACCTCAGTTAAAGCCTCCCTCTGAAAGTTGAAAATATTTATCGGGAATTCTGTGATTAGTATGTATTTTTCTACTTGGGTCTTTTAAATTTTGACCTAATTAGAAATAAATTAATTTGTGGATGGAACTTAAGGAACGTGCAAGATGACCTTGTATAATTTATTAATTAAAACAAATGTGTAACATAGGTTTTATTTGGGGTCATAGGGATTCGGGTTACTTTCTTCTTTTTGTTGCCACATTGACCACAGACTTAGAAATTTATTAGCCTAATTATGTAATACGTGTATAAAAAAAAAGTAATTAATTGAGAAAGCTAAGTTTTGAGCTCGTTTCATGTGAAAAGCCAAAAAGGAAGACAAAAATTCAAACAGTTGAGAATGATGTATGATACGATGCATAATGTTTGCTGAAGTGGGAATTTCATTAGGCGGAATTTGTTTTTTGTTTCTTAAAATGAAAATGAAGGAAAAAAAAAAAATTCAGTCAAAATACTTGACATATTGCATGACATATTGAATCGCAGATTTGAATCAGGAAAGACGCCATGGATCTAAAACGTAGGTCCAATTTTGAATTTCAAAAATGATTTGCTTTGACACTTGAGCATCTCATCTCAGCTCTGCAATGGTTAATGAGGAATTAAGTCATCGGTGAATTAATAAGCTGATGAATTTAATTTCTTTCTGTCACTCTTTCAGAAATTTCAAGCCTTGAAAATTCAATACTACGACTGGTTTGGAAGTTTGAATCTTTTGATAGTGATTTCGGTCTTTCAGAAAACTATTTCAGAAAATTAAGTAATGCTTATGTTGTATTTTAGTTGGCATTGTCGGTTTAACTTTGTTAAGAATTTAGATCTATTTTGACAAGTTTAGACAAATTAAAATCCTAAATAAAAATGATTGTCTTAATTAATTAATTCAGAAATCATTGTTCACAGATTAGTATTGATGCGATACTGTTCAAATTACTATTTATATGATATTGTTTATACAGTAGGTATATACATATTATTTACCGTCACTGTTCATACAATAATGCATAAGAGTAACTGTTTATAGGCACTATTCATTGTACCTATTTTATCGCACTATTTGTGTACTGTTCATTCACCATAAATCTATCAAATAACAATAGATTGCATAAAATAAAGCACACATATGACTTTTACGTGGTCTGAATCACAATCTTACATTTATGAGCTCATGCCCACACGTTAAGCAGTTCACTGAGTAGTGAAAAGATTATAATCTATTGAAATCTTACATAACTTCAGACTCCCTCTTACTCTTGTCGCAACCTTATTAAATCTAAATTAGTCGAACTTACTTAGTAAGCCCACTCATCTTTAATTGTATTTACTGCTTCCTTGAGATCCCTTTAATACAACAAACAACCCTTCATTTATGAGAGGCCAAGGTAATCATAAAGATAGTCTAATGAAAGACTTGAAGATTAAAATTTCATAAATATATGAAACATCGTATGCTATCAGGTAGGGTTTCTTTTTGTTCTATGTGTTGCTCGCTTCTTTGAAGTAAAATACGATATGTCTTCTGCAGCCATCAAAGTGTGAAATACTTCCCTTTATATTCTATAAATACTTAATACACTTACCGATATATTAATTTTCTTTATTTGGAACTCTTAGATATGTAATCCTCATGTTCATGCTAATTTGCTTCTTTATGCCTCCAAAAATATTCTCCAATATTTCCTATAATCTAATCTAATAGATGCCAAGATTAGAAAAATTTTAGGAAGAAATAAATTACAATATTATTGATACAATAATGCTAATAATAAAAATCCTAAGAAGCCGGTAAAAATTCTTGTAGTGGTAAGAAAAATTTGGAGTTTGTATCCCATTTATATAAGTGAAAATAAAATTTATAATTTCTATTTGTGCAAATACTATTTAAAATGTTTATATGTAATGCCATCTTGAAAATTGTCTTTAGGAGTTATGGTCGAGCGATTTTTAAACAGTTTGTTTTACTCAGTCACTTGTTTTAAATTTTTCTTTATAGTTAGTCTCTTAAGTTCGAATTTTAGAAGATATAAAGATTAAAAAATTAGTTTAAAATTTACCTACCCCTTGTATCTTAAAAAGAAAGAAAGAAAGCCACATTGAAAGTTACAGATTGAAAATTGAGAACAATACGACGTGATGAATGAAATTATTTTAAAATTTTATCCATGGATGCACCTTAGTGTCAATTGCTATCATGTGCACTTCTTGTCAGAAAATGCTAATGACAAATTTTTTAGGAGGATTAAGCCAAAAATGGTTTTACATTAAGACAATGTGAAACTATGTAAATGTTTGGTTATTGCAAGGTGAAGAGTCATTATCTCTCTCTTTCAAAGTCATTAGTTTTTGTGGGCATGCGCCGAGAATGTGAATGTGATACTATCTAAAACTAAGTAAATGTCATAGTTTAAAACAAACGAAATGGATGGGTGATGGTGTAATTATCTATGATTGGAGTCTTATGAAATTAGGTTAACTTTACATCATTTTGACCACTTTGATTTTGAAGTTTGAATGAAACCAAGTGTGCATCTGACAGTCTGACACCCGTTGGACCAAAAATATTCACTCATCTTCTAGACTCTAGTTATATAATATTCCCAAATCACTCTAGTTAGGTATCGAAGTGAATCTCATCCAAAGTTTGAGGCATATTCAGTGGAGAATTCCATGTAACAACCACATTGTCTCTCATAAATACTGTGGGCTCATTCTCCATTAATAATTAAAAAATTTAGTTATCTTATGCTTAATGTAGTTAGTGGCAAAGAACCTATAAAGTTTGTAATTAAATATATTATTAATTAGGTATTGAAAGCTCAATTGAGAGTAATGGTCTAGATCATGTGAATCTTTTAATTTTTGTCGCTAAAATGAACAATGAATTGCAACACGAAATTAAATGGGGTTTAACATCTATATCTATATATCTATATAAAGTTGGGACTTGAGGAGGTGATGTGGCATCACAATTTCTCTTCTTTGTATATTCTCTATTATCTAATAAATAGAGAATTTTTCTTTTAGATTTGGCTTTTTATCTTCTCATAATTAATTTGATTGTTATTATATAATAACAATTATGTAAAGAGTTTAATGAGGCATATTCTTTGTAATGAATATCAAATGGGGAGTGTTATGAATTTATTAAAATAAATATAAATGTTCATAACATATATCTCTTAGTCTCCCCACTATCTCCCATTAGCAACCTTTAACTTCCCTATAACTCCCACTATCTCACAAGAAATTATAATCCATAATTTTTCATTAATTTCATGGAGTGATTATGTAACTATAAAAGGAGAGCTCATCTTTTTGTTTTGTACACACACAATTGGAATGAATAAAATCACTCTATAATATATTCTCTCATTTTATTCTTTATTTTGCGTTACTTCTTTATTTGTATTGCTAGCTAATAGCTTTTTTTTAATTTTTATAAGGCTGCCTCATTTTTAAAAAAAAATCAATTCTTATTTTTTATCAGTTTCATCAAGTGTAAAGTAAGAAAAAAAGATAATACTAAATTATTTTTTCAAAGTCGCGTGAAACGCGGGTCTATTTTCTAGTATATATATAAAGGTGGGACTTGAGGAGGTGATGTGGCATCACCATATCTCTTCATCTCATATTCTCTATTATCTAATAAATTGGTTGAAATTAAAAAAATAATTACATTACAAAATATTAAAATAGAAAATAATTATTAGATTATAAATGATTACATGTCTTTTCCTCTTTCTATTTAAATTCAACAATATGTAACCATTAATAATAATTAATTATAAGTCTTCAAACATTAATTTATTTTATTATGCCAACAATTAAACTTTAGTGGCTTAAAATACATCAATTAATTAATATTAATATATGAAGGAATGTTCCTTCATCTTCCCTCAACAATGCATCTTCCCTCAACAATGCTATTAGAGCCTAATTTTAATGTCATAATCCCATATTTAATTATTCAATCTTTTGTTTAGTGTATTTTGGCTTCTTCAAACTCCATAAACATTAAATATTTAAGATTTGTGGCATCATTATTTCTTATCTTTTTATATTCTCTATTATCTAATATATTGGTTGAGATTAAAAACTAATTACATTACAAAATATTAAAATATATATATAAAGTTGGGACTAGAGGAGGTGATGTGGCATCACTATTTCTCATCTTCTTGTATTCTCTATTATCTAATAAATTAGTTGATATAAAAAAAAATAATTACATTACAAAATATTAAAAATAAAAAAATAATTATTTGATTATAAAAGATTATGTCTCTTCCTCTTTCTATTTAAATTCAATAATATGTAACCATTAATAATAATTAATTTTAAGTTTTCAAACATTAATTTATTTTATTATGCCAATAATTAAACTTTAGTGGCTTAAATATATCAATTAATTAATATAGGAAGGAATGTTCTTTCATCTTCCCTCAATAATGCCATTAGGGTCTAATTTTAATGCTATAATCTCATATTTAATATGTAACATTTTGTTTAGTGCCTTTTGGTTTCTTCAAACTCTATAAATATTAAGTAGTTAAGATTTGTGCCATTATTATTTCTCATCTTTTTATATTCTCTATAATCGAATATATTGGTTGAGATTAAAAAATAATTATATTACAAAATATTAAAAATAGAAATTAATTAGTAGATTATAAAAGATTACATGTCTCTTCTTCTTTCTATTTAAATTCAACAATATGTAACCATTAATAATAAATTAATTATAGTTTTGAAACATTCATTTATTTTATTAAGCCAACAACTAAACTTTAGTTTAAAATACATCAACTAATTAATATAGGAAGGAAGGTTCTTTCATCTTCCCTCACCAATACCACTAGGACCTAATTTCAATGTCATAATTTCATATTTAATTATGCAACCTTTTATTTAGTGTCTTTTGGCTTCTTCAAACTATATAAATATTAAGTATTTAAGATTTGTTATGTTTGGATTTTTTTTTTTAATTTAACCAACATCCTCTTTAGAAATGTTCTTGTGTTTTTATTTTTTGACTTATTTAATTTTTTTGTATTGTGTGCTTCATAGAGTATTCTTTTCTTCATGAGTTAAACAATGATAAAGATAGTTGGATGATAATGGTTAGGCTTTGTAAAATGTAGGAGTCTGTTAATACCAAGAAGAATTGAGAGTTGATTAGTGTGAACATAATTTTTATTGATGAAAAGGTTGTTTACATTTAACTATACACATTAATATATATTTTTAAAGTTAACAAAAAAATAATTAACTTTCATAAATAACATTAGTTTTATAAGGCTGCGTCATCTTTAAAAGAAAATCAATTCATATTTTTTATCAGTTTTATCAAGTGTAAAGTAATAAAAAAAAATACTAAATTCTTTTTTTAAAGCCGCACGAAGTGCGGTTCTATTTCCTAGTTTTTCTAATAATACTAAGACCCGTTTTGGTATACACTTTGCTTTTTCAAAGTATAAGTAGTTTTGATAATAGAGCTTTTTACAATTAGAAAATTTTAAGGAAATAATTACTTTTGATTTTGAAATAAGTTTCTTGAAATATGATTTTATGTAATATCATGAAAATGAATAATTATATACCCAGTACACCCAATTGAGAGTAGTTGTTAACTAAATTTCTATGGATAATTACTAAAAAATTGTTTACATTTATTTGGAGATAGAGGGGTCAAATAACACTCAATCAATCACTTAGGAGTTAGGAGGACATTAGTATTTGGGTTTTCGAAGGTAATGAGCCCAACAATCTAAATTGGGCCTACATCATACGGCCCAAAGGCGAACCCATAACCATCCGACCATCGCCACCGTCGATCTAAACCAAATAATCAAACTCCAGATCCAACGGTCGAAACACCACGCTGCCGTGTAACCCGACGGCGCCATAAACTTTACGCTCATTCTTACACCTCTCCCCGGATCAAATTCACTGCAATGGTTTAGTTAGGGTTTTATATATTCGCTCACTCTAAATCTTCCAAATTTACTAAAAAAAGAATGAAAATTTGTTATTCAATCAGCTGAAAAAACATGGCCTTTAGCTGCAGAACCAACCAATCGAGGCTCAAACACTTAACACACCAATTCAAAAGATATTACATTCAAGTTCCTTCTCTTAATCACAGCATTTCACACACAAAAATTTGTGAGGCAAAGAAGCCATTTTGGGAAAGCGCCGTTAAAACACCTAATGATTTTTGCAACAACGTAAGGTTTTTTGCTGCCCCAGTTCAGGTAATTATCATTATTTTTTTTTATACTTTGTAATTCACTATGTGGGCATCAATTTTTTGTTCCCCATTTTGGATGGCTAACCTACTGGTATCAATCTGATTCGTGAAAAAAATTCGTTGGTATGTTTTATGCTAATTTTCCTTAATCTGAGTATTATTTATTTTTTTTATTTTTCGTTTCGTATGATATTTGTTATTTTGGCGTGCTACCGGATTTAAACTTCGTTGAATTTTTCTGCATCGCTTGGCTTGTGATATTAGCATATGAGGTAGTGGTGGTGGTTAAGGTTGATGTATTGTTCAATTTCAGGCTCAGCAGAAGAAGGATGAGAAGGAAACTAGTGGGCCGCGTTTAAATGATAAAATCAATGCTCAGTTTGTTCGGCTGGTTTTAGACGAAGGTATGTTTATTCTAATTTGCTTAACAAAGTTAGGAATGTACTGCATATGCCCATGTTATATCGTTGCTCAATGCAGTACAATTGAGAATTGTTTTCAGTTTTCTAAAGCAAAGATGGGGATGTGTGTTGAAGAATGTGAGTGTATTGATTGCTCAGTCTAAGGCTAGGATGAAAATTCAATAATCAGTTTATAATCAATACAGAGACATGGAGGGGCATTCCAGTCATTTGTTATTAGTGGTGGGCTTTAATGAAATGATAAGCTATAAGCAGCATTTCTTCCATAAATTTGTTGGTGATTGTGAAACTTGTGTTGCATTTCGCTTTGCATGTTAGAACATAGTGGAAATATTAAATAAGCGATTGATAATATGTATACATGCAGGGCACAAAGTTGTCTCAAGACATGAAGCACTCGCACTTGCCAGGAGTCTCCAATGCGATTTGGTTGAGGTAGTGTTTTCAATGCTCTACGGTCAATTCACTTTTAGCAGGTATCATGCATCCAGCTTTGCGAATGAAGTGATAGAAGAATGGCTGCATGCGGTGGTTCTGCATGGTTGGAACTAGTTTTGGGCATATGTTGTTGTTGCTTTTGATCTTGGCTATCACTTCTATTTTTATAATGTTATGAGATCACATAACATTCTCCTAGATGCTCACTGTATATATTTAGGTTAAATCTTCTGACTCTTGTTGGCCTAAAAACTGTTCCTTAAATTTTACAGGTTGATAGAAAGGCAAACCCACCAGTCTGTAAAATCATGGACTTCCATAAAGAGAAATACCATAAAGAATTAAAGGAAAAGGATCGTGCGAAAGCCAAGGTAGGAAAGATTGTGGATTATTTGCTCTACTAGTGGTTGCTTTAATGTTGATGCAATGCTTTGAGTGAAAACAATGTCTGATATTGTATGTCTTTCAATTAACTGTAAATTCGAGTTGGTTTCCATTGTACACTTTTTGAATGTTGCAGGTTCTTGCATTTGTCTTTTCATCCACTTGCGGCCTGCTTTATTAAATGTTATTTTCTTTAGTGGTGATGGTTTTGAGCCGCTTTATTTTTTATGCAGTCTGACATCACTTTGAAAAAGGGAGATTGCAAAGAAGTTAGATTCTCGGGGAAAATTGTAAGTTACTTAAACACGCTATTTCTTTTTGCCTTTGTCCATGCCTTTGGAAAATGGTGAAATTTTGTTCAAAGTAAAAAAAAAAAAAAACAGCTATAAAGATATTTGATCTTAAAGTCATCTAGCACATTGTTTGCAGGTGAATCTAGGTTTCAACACCCTCATTGATTTTATGCATATTTAATAGAGAATCTACCCATCAATAGGGAAGCCAGTTCCCTACAATGGAAATGGTTACTGGTATCCAGTGAGATTTTCCTTTAGGGAAATGAAATTAAGCGTCAACTGTGACCTTATGCTAAAATGTACATGATTGGATGTACACGTGTTCTCAAGGCACTTAGCCCATGCTCAAATTACAGTTTATGTTTGTCATTTTACAGCTTTTTTGTTCTTCACACCCTTCCTTTCTCGCACAGTACATGTGCTAATAATGTTCTGATATTACTGGAATGAGGATGCATTGACAAGTAAAATGAAGAAAATATCTTACTTCTACCTCTGATTCTGTTTCAGGAGCAAAAAGACCTGCAGATGAAAGCAGATACAGTCAAAAGGTTGATGGATAAGGGTTACCGGGTGAAGGTATTTTCTCTTATATTGAAAAGAGTTTTGTGAAGTTAAACGACTTGCGATTGTGGAATTTGCTAGTTTATTAAGTGTATTCGCTTTTTCATGAGATCTCATGTGAGTTATAACAAATTTTGTGTCATTCTCATGTGCTCTTCATTTCTAACACATATGCATATGTGCAACATGCCATATTTTAAGTCCTCATTATAACGGATCCTTGTGATATGTGCAACATCCCATGTTTTAAGTGCTCATTATAACGGATCCATGTGATGTGTGCAACATCCCATGTTTTAAGTGCTCATTATAATGGATCCATGTGTGATTTATCTATATTTTTTAATTCATGTAAGTTGTAACCTGTATGTTTATATACATGCATAAGGACACAGAAGTCGGAATGTTTATGCATGCATTGAAATTGTTCCATTTTTCCCAATGTTTTGATTCTACATGGCTCCAAAATCCTCTCATAATGTTGTTAAAGTTGATCATATCTTTTCTGAAATTAGTTAACGTTTATTTTCGGGTTCGGAACAGTGTATGGCTTTGCCTGTGGGTAAAAAAGAAGAAACAGAGGACTTGGGAGGATACTTATCCCGTCTCATTGATTTGGTACTGTCATATTTCTTCATATTCTCGTAATTTTATATGTCCGAGTTATTGCTCGTTCCTTTTTCTTCAGCTCCTTCCAACTTTTATTATTATGAACAACTGCAGATTGAAGATATATCTGTTGTAGAAAGTGGACCACATGTGGAGAGGAAACAAGCATATGCTATAATTAGGCACGTCAAATTTGGCCCATCAAAGAAAGGTGGTTTAAAAAAATTGAAGGCCGTTGGGGATACAAGTGGTGTTAGTAAGGCTGCAACTCCATCATCAACTATTGAGCGTTCGGTTGATATCCCCACACCTGCAATTCATGAAGAAGATCCCGCAGAATTTGGCTTAGAAAAAATAGAAAAAAAAAACACTCCATGGTCAGTTTCAAACTCAAATGATGATCTAAACGAAGTATTTGATCTTGCTGATGGAGCGAAGGGGTTGACTTCAAACTTCACACCTAAAGTAATGAATGCTGCACCAGAATCAGCTAGTCCTCCTGCAAGTATCAGTGCCTCAAACTTTTCGCACCCCAAACCAGCGCCTAATTTTTCAAGGGCAGACACGCTTGGATCGACTCCACATGGGCCTTCCCTTGGAACTGGAAATAGGTATGCAAGAAGTGAACAAAAAAATCAGTTCCCACAAAAGCCAATTGATAATCTGGGGTCAGGTATGAGGGAGTCCTTCAGGTCAGAACCGCAGTTTCCTTCTCAAAGAAGGCAACCACCACCACCACCAAATATGAATGCCTCTCCTTCAATGGGAGAAAAGAAGCCAATCGGGACTGAGGCTTCTAATTTTAGGAACTCAAGGCTTCCTAATAGCATGCCCAGTGATGTTCCCAATACCCGAGCATCTAGTTATGGAATTTTCAGCAATCCAACAGCCAATGCTCCTACGGGGCAAGGTATGGCAGCTGATAGAACTAAGGAAGGCATCCCTACTCAGGGCACTGCAGGAGTCAGACCAAATCAAAGTAGTCCCGGTTTAAAATCTGATGGTAGCCAAACGCCTGGCCCTGATAATGGACAGAGGAAATTTGGAATATTCAGTCGATAGAACTTAAACGGACTGAACATCCAAAGCATTTTAGGAGGAGCCAGTGAAAAATGGAGATGAAATAATGATTCTTGCCACTAATCTCTAGTGCCCACATTTTTGGTAAAATTTCTTTTTATTATCCACGGATCAGTTTGACGATTGTCATCCATAGTCTCGGCGGGTATATATATCATTTGCAATGCTTCCAAGTTGAGGGCTGCAAAAGTTTTTTCTGTAGGCATTACTAAAATATTCTTATTGGGATGAGAGTATTTTTGCATTTGTATTGGGGATTACCCTGTAAAATTAATAACAATTTTGGGGATTATTCTTTCTGTTGGGAGATCACACAGATCAATAATAAAATCTCATTCTTCATTTTATTCTTGTTTCTAATCCTGTCTCTGTGAAGGGACGGCATCCTCAATATATATGTATAATGAAAATCGATGTAGTGTGTGCAATCACACATGTTATGGTGTCGGATGGCTCATGTGGCACAATCTCATCAGTCATCAGGGGATGCTGGCTCCACAGGCTAGCTTCTCCAATGAAATCCTACCATGCATGTCGTCGTACATTACAACGTGCACTAAATCAAACGGCTGCACTAGATCAAATGCGAAATATAATATATACGTTTTTGTTGTATTTGTTGGGAGTGCCAAAACTTAAAGTAGAATGACTTATGAAATTCACCTACATGTGAAATGATCGTAGCTAGCCCATCAGTTTATAAAGATTGATCATAAAATAACTTATGTTTTTTTACTCATATAATACACATTATGACCTTCTAACACCGGCTATAAAAAATATTCAGTTAGTTAGGTTTTTGAAGAGTGGCTTAGGGGTCTGAGTGTCATTTCCTTCCCCTGCTTTTTAAAAAAAAAAACTTTTTTGGGTAATATTTATTTTCTTCAGAAAATATCTCTTGTCGTAAGACTCCGTCCAAACGGTGACGTTGCCTTAAAAGCAATACTAAAAGGTCCGGGTTCTCGACCCGAATCCAAGAATCCAACCCTTTTATCCGTAATATAAAAGCCTCCGACGCCCAAATTCCCATCATTTTGACTGCCCTAGCGAAAGCGCGAGAGCGTCAATGAGGAGACCTTCAAAGTTTCTCTAAATCCTTGCATTTTACACTCATTTCAGCCCTAACTCCCTGCCGTTTTGTCTCATTTCAGCTCTGTCGAGGTTAACAAATTTCTAAACCCTAACAATAGTAGTTATGTGTGTTACAATTAGAAATGGAACTCTGAATCTGTTGATTCCTTAACAGATTCTCTAAGTTTCTTTGTATTACTCTGCATTTAAAACAGAGGAAACGTATGATATGTGATCATAATTGGATTTTCTTGTAACCGTTTTAGGATTTGGAGACTTATATCTGCCTATTTGCCAGTTACTTGAGTTGAGTCTTTGTTTACTGGTCGAGATAAAATGCTAGAGATTATTGGGGGAAATTAATAGTCAAGCATATGCTTGTGATTTTATGTCTAGAAATTGGAGATAAGTCTAGGATTTTTAATATAAATGCGTATTTGTACTGTATCTTTTCCTTTGAGCTGTTCAATTTTTACTTTTCTGTATCTTGTGATTGTAGAATTGGCGTTTTTGAGAATGAGTTTCCTTATTTGGTGTAGGTGTCAGCAGTGGAGCTTGTTGCTTAAATTGCTTGGTTTGATAATATTACAATGGATTTTGATGAGTATGAATATTTGGAGAAAATGGTTGAGAATCCTGAACCCGCCAAAGAGAAGGAAACAGCAAATGGTGATGGTAATGTGAAATCTGAAGACAGAGTACGGAGTCGTAGTTCGAAGTGCAAGAGTGATGAGAAGGTTGAGGATTATGATGATGACGGTCATCGCTCTAGGGGTTCTAAATCTAGAGATGAGTCGCGCAACCATGATCGTCGGAAAGAGAGGGACTCATCCTGTCACCGCTCTTGGTCTAGAGATGGAGGAAGGGATCGTCCTAGGAGTAGCTGGGAACACAGGGATAGGGATACAGAGAGGGACAGGGATAGGGATAGGGAGGAGAGGAATGGGAGGGATAGAAATAGAGACCGCGGTCGGGATCGGGATAGGAGAGAACGGGATCATGACACTGAAAGAGACCGGGAAAAAGACAAGGAGAAGGAGAGAGAGAAGTCGCATCGAAGTGGGAGTCAGTCAGAAAGGTATAGGAGCGATCGTGATGAAAGAGAAAGGAGTCGTGACAGGGAGGTTATAGAAAGAGAAAGGAGTCGTGACAGGGAGGTTATAGAAAGAGAAAGGAGTCGTGACAGGGAGGTTATAGAAAGAGAAAGGAGTCGGGACAGGGAGCTTAAAGAAAGAGAAAAGGAGAGGGAGTCGAGGGATAATGATAAAGAAAGCAGGTATTCTTAATTTTTTCTTTCTTATTTTATTTTTTTATGTATCATTCTTGTGCAAATTTTTGTTGCCACTGAATTTAGTATAGAATTATGTTTGAGTGGTCTCAGTGTGAACAAAGCAAAATTTGTCTTCCTTGTAGGGACAATGTTATGGCCATCTGCAGGTTGATGCCCTATCGAATATTTACAATGTTTTGTTTTACTTTACATTGCAACAAGCAAATTACTGATTGCATGGGCTTCATGACACATAATATTTGTGTCGGAGTAGCTACAAACAAACAGAAAACCATCTTGTGATTTCTTTTGAAGAATACATGATAAGACACATGCTAGTTCTGTTGAAATTTCATAATTTGTTGTATTGTGTGGATGTTCAAAGTTTCAATATTTAAATTTGCTTATCAATGGTATTTTGTGTCTCATTTTTCAAAACTGTCTCTATTGTCACATATGTTTCATTGGGTAAATTGGTGCTTGGAAACAATATTGTATTAGTGCAAAGTTAAAAATACTGGTTATTGAATACTAGATTCTGGGAACTCGCAGATCTGCTAGTGCAATCTTCAGATGGTCCCTCTGGCAATTGGGCCAGGCACAAGAACTGAGATCATGGGTTTTAAATGTTTCTACCTAGACTTTAAAGGCTTGCATTGCAAGAATGAGGATATCAGTGTTGGAGGTTTTGACCGGGGTGGTTATGTCCTGTTATGATTTTTCGCTCCTCCTCCATTGGAATCAATTGCTTAATATATATATATTTATTTTGTTGCAGAAATCCTGGTGAGAATGTCGTGGGCTTTGCTTAAGAGAAGTACTTTATCTTCTGATGCTTGTGGAAAATACAATGTTCAGTGGGCTATGATGCCATACCTGTTTTTCACCCTTAGTTTTAAATTTTTTTGCAGAATAATGTTTTATAAGATGCCATTTGATTTTATGACCTGGAAGTTAAGATCCAATTAGTCAACCATAGTGCTCTGAAAAGATTTCTTTTTAAGGTTTTACTGGAGTCAGGCAATGGAATTGATTGGTAGTTGTTCGGTTGTCAAGAATTCCTTGAAGGCTTATTTTCTCATGGACTTCCTTTTGCAACCACAGAAATCAAGCATTTTTTCTACCTAAATATACTCTGTACTATGTCCTGTGTACTACCTTTCTCTTGTTTTTTCTATAGATACTTAACAATCAAGAGGCCCTAGTAAATTTTGTACACCTTATCGTTTACCTTTCAATTCTCTGTTTTCCATTTCATTGCTAGAACTGTACAGTCCAAGCCTTTTCTCAGTTAGTGTTAATAATTTCTGGTTGATTTTTTATTTTTATCTTTTGCTGAATCCAATATGTCATTGTCTTTCCATGCATGTAAACTTACAAACAAATGTATACTGCATGCTTGAACTTGTCACTTGTTTTGTCCTTGATTGACATTTTGGGAGTATACTAATTCCAAGTTTAATACAAGCTTTTAACAGGTTCCAATAATGCAATTACGTCCTTGGTACTGCTATCTTCACAACTTGATGATGATTTAGTACATTTAAAACACTGTGGTTTATATTAGGACAGAATTTATTGTTGGGATTATATACTTATCTATTTGGTCTGGATGTCCCCATTTTCCATTTGCAACATCATTCTCCAGGTTGGTTGTTATCAATTTTCTAGGTGACAGTCTCTTTATTTCACCATGTGAATCACTGGTCCCCTCATGTTAACACTGTGTAGTTCTCTGCAGGACTATGTTACATGGGTTCAGCCTTTTTACTCGTAATGGAGAAATGTTTGATGCTGTTTGGGGATTCCTTTTCTTTTTTGAGTTCATAATTTAAGGAAGATATCAAAATTTTAATTTCATTCAGGGAGAAAATAGTTTTTCCGCAATTCTTGAAGTTTTTTTTCGTCTGCTGGCTTGATTTGAATAAAATTTTTAATACTTTGCCACAGTTTAAACTATTTGATCATGTTTTACATTTTCATTATGTGTAGACGACCTAAAGAGAAGAAAGAACAAGTGGAGCCAGAGGTTGACCCTGAACGGGATCAGAGAACAGTATTTGCGTATCAGGTGGTCAAATTGCTATTGGAATAATATTGTGTTGAAATTTTCTATTGACTTGGTTTCTCTTGCCTGACCAATAATTTTGGTGATGTTTGACAGATTTGTTTGAAGGCTGATGAAAGAGATGTTTATGAGTTTTTCTCAAGGGCTGGCAAAGTTAGTTCTTGTTCACTGCAGTTGGATGCCTAGTATTTTTTAAGATTTTTCTTGGGTTGATATTAGCTTTCCTTTATTGTTAGATTTGCTAGGAAATTGCACTTGAACTATATTTTCAAGAAAGTTATAGTTTTATTCATTTTTGTTAAAGTTGATGCTTATGACATTTCTTATCTCTTATCTTTCTACCACCCATGTTTTACAACATTCAGGTGCGAGATGTCCGCCTCATAATGGATCGTAATTCAAGGAGATCCAAAGGGGTCGGGTAAGTTTTACGTATAGATGCTTGTTACTGAAGCTATTGTTATATTTGTCATTACCTCCATATAATGAAGAGGAGTCTGAATAGAGCAAGATCTTTTGATAAAACTACATCTTAAATTTGATTTTGGAGTGCTTTTATCTGAGAAACATGAGTCAAGACAGAATCAAGGTTATGTAAACTACCATGATATGTGCATATATTTATGAAAATCATTCAAGCCATAAAGTGAGTCATTTAGTAACTTTAAATTTCTCTTGGTAGAATAAAAGGTACTTAAGTAGTATGTTTATCCGAAAGTTACTATATGAGTTGGTCACAGGCTAGTACGGCAATATTGATAGCTGTACATGGCCATGAATATATCTCAACATGTCAAGTCTAACTAGTTGTAATGTCTTGGTTATATGATTGTAAAATAATAATCAAAATATTGTCTGATTTGGGCCACAGCTTTTCTCTCGTTTTGTTTCATTAAAATTAAGTACATTGCTTGTTTTTCATTTCCATCATAATATAAAGTCTGATGTTTGCTGACTCTTAGTACAAATAAGTCTTGATAGAACAATTATTTGGCATTACAAAATGGTGCCAGTGTATTCCTAGCGGGAATTTCTGCCCCCTCCCAAAAAAAAAAGCTAATGAGGTCTGAGTTATTATGTTGCCTGAATATCCTAATAAGTTTTGTCTCTTCTTATTGCATGTGCATGAACATACATCAAGTTTCGTGATGATTTTATGTTTTCTTGCTTTTTGTTTGTGATTATATTTACATGTATGTGCGTGTCTTTTATCAATTCTTCTTGATATAACACTGTTTTGGTTGCAGGTATGTTGAATTTTATGATGTAATGTCTGTACCTATGGCAATAGCACTCTCTGGACAGCCTCTTCTTGGTCAACCTGTCATGGTTAAACCTTCAGAAGCTGAAAAGAATCTTGTTCAGTCTAATTCATCCATTGCTGGAGCATCAGGTGGAGGCACTGGTCCCTATTCAGGTGGAGCCAGAAGGCTGTATGTTGGCAATCTCCATTTTAACATGACAGAAGATCAACTTCGTCAAGTAAGGACTTGTTTTTACTATTACCACAGTAAAGTGCAACAGTTTTATGACACTATTTACGATTATAGTTTGAGGTTGATGTACTGTTAATCAACTTCATCAAGTACCCTGTAAATATGATTCATCAATTTTTCTTTTTTGGGTAATTGTATGGTATTTTTGCTTGATGAATACTCAGGTTTTTGAACCGTTTGGTACTGTGGAGCTTGTGCAACTCCCGCTTGATGAAACAGGGCATTGTAAAGGTTTTGGTTTTGTCCAGGTGCGTCTCATTAGAGTGTCTAATGCTTTTTCTAGCAGCCTGAAAATGCAATTCTTTCGTTCTAATATATATGTTAATTTTGACTTTTTGGTTGGAAAGATTGTGGAATTCTGGGTTATCCATACTGAAGAATGTGGAAACCGTGCATTGAATTAGAAGATGAAGTAGAATGCACTTGTATAACTCTTAGAAGGCTATTTAGGTTTTGGTAGGCCCTTGAAACTGGCAGACAATTATTGATAGCCTTCTAGGTTTCAAACTTGTGTGAGAAAGCTTGCCATTTCTTAATGCATAGGTATTTGCAATGTTACATTGATAGTCTTCTTATATGGGCTAATTGGGTGAGTTGCTTGATTGCAGTTTGCACGCCTTGAAGATGCAAGGAATGCTTTGAATTTGAATGGTCAACTGGAGATTGTTGGCCGGGCAATTAAGGTATTGCCACTGCAATTTTTTTTTTTTGTGTATGTGCATGCATGCCCGTGTGCCACTATTGGTGCTGTTCTTCCTTGTACTTTCACTAACATGGTTTATGTTTTTCCTTTTTTGAGTTATAATGCTTGAACTTGTAATTATGGTTAAATTCCACATTTTTCCAAAGCTTTTACGGGTAGAACATATATTTTTCACATATACAAGCAAGTGTAGAGAACAAACTCTTAATTGGTTTCCTGCTTAGTTGATTACTGCTTTTGGAATTTTGTGCCAAATTGTGCTTATTGAATAATGGAGGTTGATTGATAGTCATGGTTTTTCTTGTCTATTATGGAAGAGTCCAATACATAGTTTGGGTAAAACTGCACTAGAATTGCATGTTGATAATGCAGCTGGAAAATACAAGTTTCAAGTCTTTAGAGTTCTTTTTGGTGTTTTATTTACATATAACTACTTTGCCTTGGTGTCAGGATTAAGTATGACGCCTAATAGTTACTTGAGAAGCTATTTGCATTAAATATGCTGCACAGGGCATATGCTTTCATGCATTTTCCTATCTGGAGCATTATCTTTAACATGATTTTGTTTAGGTGTCAGCTGTTACTGATCAAAGCGGATTGCAAGATCTTGGGGCTAATACTACTGGGGATTTTGATGATGACGAAGGTGGTGGTCTGGTTAGTAGTACATTCTTTACCTTTTATCTGTTTATATGATGATGAGGCCTTCTGGAAATGAGGTGATTTTCTAGAATAGTACAGGCCATCTGGTGACTGATATATGTCACAAAAGATAAAAATTTCTGAATTATGAAAATTTAAAGTCAACAGTGGAAATTCAGTATTTGCAATTCCTTGCAACTTCTTTAGACATCTATCTTGTAAGTTGTAACAGTTGGTATATCCATATTTCATGTCTTCCTTGTCATTGAAGGTGATATCTTTTGTTATTATGTTCATTTTTTAAGTATGCGTTTTATGACATATACTGTTAGAATGACTGGTTTTCACAAGGAAAGCATGGTTGTTTATTTTCATACTTGTGGTTATATTGCATGTCCTGGGATCTGTTCTGCATTTCTCTATTTTAGTAGCCATCAACTTGCAATTGATTTCTATTTTAATAGAATTAAGTTCAAGGTCTGGTTTAGTACATTGAATGACTACAAGAGGAAGCTAACATAGTGTTCTACATCTGCAGTCTCTGAATGCGCGTTCTCGAGCACTTCTTATGCAGAAATTGGATCGTAGTGGCAGTGCTACAACGTATGCCCCTGCCAAGTTTGTTTATTATTTTTGCTGTTTGACTGTTCTTAAATTTGCTTCCTTTTCTTCAGTATTGCTGGTTCTGCAGTCACGCCTGCAGTCAACAGTACTGCTCTTCCTTTACCAACGGCACCACTTCTTGGAGCTGCCTCTGCTGTTTCTACCCTTGTTCCTCCTCTTGTGCAAGGTACTGTTCCTACTCATCCTGGACAACTCGGCACTGCTCTTCAAGTTCCCACTGCTAGCGTTCCCATCTTTGATACAATCGGTGTCCCTAGTGAATGTCTATTGTTGAAGAATATGTTTGATCCAAAAAATGAGGTATGTGGACTTTACTTTCTGGAAGTTCATTTTTTGTCTCTTTATCCTTGGTCGCATTATAACATTTGATCTTTGGCAGACATACGAAGAGTTCGATATGGATATCAAAGAAGATGTTGAAGGCGAATGTTCGAAGTTCGGAAAATTGAAACATATTTTTGTTGAGAAGTGCGTTTGGTTTTCAAATTGATATTGCAATTTCTAGTCTAGTTTGGCATGTTCGTGATTAATATAAAATGTCACCTACTGGATGAAGTAAGCATGTTTCTGGCTAAAAAAAAGACTCTAAATCTTAGATGAAATCCAATATCTTAAAAGAGCAAGAAGTACCTAATTATATGAAGTTGAGGATTTCAATTATTCTTTGCTTAATATCTCAATCATATCCCTGTTTCTGATCCTTGGCTTACTTTCATTTGCCTCCTTTTTGATAAACAGGGATAGCGCTGGATTTGTGTACTTGCGATTTGAAAATACTCAGTCTGCTTTTGCAGCACAGCGTGCTCTTCATGGAAGATGGTTTGCTGGGAAGATGATCACTGCAACATTCATGGTAAAAACATTTTGCACGGCTTTGTTCTATTTATTTCACATACGAAGACTCGGAATTGTTAAAAGAGATAACATAAAATTTTGTCATTGCATTCAGGTGCCACAGACATATGAGGCTAAGTTTCCTGACAGCATATAAGACTTTGGAACAGTAAGCATACTGTGTGCTGATACTGTATTTATCGATATTTAGATGAGATGATCCTTTTCTGCAGAAATGATTTGGCAACTTTTGTTATAGTGGTAATGATCGGTGCTAATGGAAAGAGGAGAGCGATATGGCTTTTCTCTTTCAGATATATCGCTGGAAAGTTTAGCCACTTCGTCGATGTTCCCATTCAAATATAGGATAAAGCGCAATCCACTGAAATGGACCATTTTGAATGTAAAAGTACATCAAAACCTACAAATTATTTAGTTACTGCTTTCATCTTTTTGTATTTGCTAGGTAATTACTATACCATTTTTGCTATGTGTGTTCAAAAAAATTTATCATTCTGTGTTAGTCGCCCCCGATATCTTATTATTTTGGTCGCAGATGGTTTTTGTGGATAAAATAAACCGAGATCAGTTATGCTCGGGGACAAGGGAGAAAAGAAAGAAAAATCAATCATCTTACGGAACGTTATGAATAGGGGAACTTGAATTTTTTCTTATTGAAGTGGATAAAATTATCTCACTTCCAAAGGGCATTGATATAATTGGTACGGATGGTGATATTTGATTTTTTGAATTTATCTTTTCAGTCCTAACATTTTAGATGGTATTATCAATTATGAATATGAACATTGGCCTTGTTGAAAATTAAAAATAATTAAAATTTAATTATTATTTTTTCTTCTTTTCATCTCTATCATCTTTGTAATTGAAGTTAAATAAAATAGGTTCTCATAAAAAATTAAAGCCAGTATCATCAATAATAATAAAATATCCACCACATAGGCTTTGATGATCAGACTATTGGTATTTCACTCGGACCAACTCGAGCCAAGGTAATGAGATCTTCTTAGCCTGATTAGCAGGTAACTCGCGTTTGCTTCAGATTTCCTTGCAATAATTATCTTGTAATACAAGCAAATTTATGTCGGAGGTTTCATTTTCCAGAGGGATATAATACTAAACTTGGCAGAAGAAATTGTGTAATCAATTTATCTTGATTCAATGGGCGGAATTGTTGGTTGGTATTGCGTACGTTAAGTTTTCTGCCATGTCGGGCATGTTCTCACTCTCGCTGTTCCTACAATTTCATGTAGATGAAGAACTAGAGGTTAATCATGTTAAAATGAAGCAATTTATGTTGAGCAAGGTACCTGAACAAGCAACGGCTGCTGTAGATTAAAATCTGCCAGATTGTATTACAGCATCACCGCTAAGATTCAGGCACCAATGGCAGGCTTTATGGGCAAAGTTTGTGTATCCGGAGATGCACTCCAGACATTGGCCAAGGAGGTTGTTCCGCTTTGGAAGATGGCATAGTTTTAGCCAGATCCTTTGCTGAAGCCTCGAAGAACGGTGAAGTCGAGGAGGAATTTAAAAAAAAATAGAAATGGGACTGAAAAGATTTGCCCAAGAGAGGAAACGGAGCAGCTTCGAGCTCTTAGAAGCACAAGTTATGTGGTTGGTTCTTTACATCAGAGTGATAGGAAGATAGTGAACTTCTTATAAGGCAAAAAAAATATTGTCTCTATTTCTACGTAGTTGTTGATAAAGATAGCTGATTTTGATTGTGTGAATGCAACCACTTTCAATCATTCTGGAGCAGATATCATAAAACACCAGTTCAGTTTCTTGTATCTAACCTTATCCTCATCTCTCATCAATATATTTGCTTGAATAGGTTCAAACTCAACAAGAGATCCGTGTGTTCTTCCTCAAACCCAGATTTAACTCCACAAAGAGATGCAAAGCTGTCAAGGATATCATATGCCATATATTGAATGCAGTATGTAAATATTATACAGTTCCAGAGTCCTCGGTACTTAAAAATTTATACACGGAATTAGTCAAATGGCACACTTGGTTTGTGCTATTTCTACAACTAGTTTCCATATTAATATCTATGAGAAATGACCATTAAAATCAAATTTCCACAAGAATGCATGCCTGCCTAGTTTTCATGACTTTCAGTTTTGGTGATTATTAATTACCTTTGAGAATTGTTTGACATATAACCAGTTGGTAAGAAATTACATGATTGAAAATAGAAGGAAAGTAACAACAGTAAATTCTGCATGTGCTAATTTCAGACTGATATATATTTTGTGATTTGTCATGTACAGGTGATTTTGGATTAGACTCTTGCAGTTACAGATGCTTTTCTTTCTAAAATAACAATGAATCGTAAAGCCTGAAGCAAGGATCAGCCACACTTGAACTTGAAGCACTAAGATGAAAATCAAATATGGCTAGAATATGGTTTCTGATAAATGCTTTGTGACCATTGAAATCAAGCACATATATAAGATGTTAAATATCATCCTCATTAAGATTCTTCGCCTGCACGGCAGCTTATAGTTAAACGTACATAGATGTCGAAGACTATTTTGATTTGCCAATCTGTGTTCTCGGTACTATGAATGGCAACGGGAATTCAGATTTTAGATCCGATAGAGGCCATATATAATTGCTGTGAGACCCTTTCTAATCAAGAAGAAATTACGAAAGGGGGGAAAAAGAGAGAGGAAATTTTAAAACATATAATGTAATAATATATTCTCCCAAATATGGATTGATAAGCTACGTTAACGGGCTTCAGAATTGACTGCAGCACAAAAATTGTGAAATAGAATTAAGAACGGGAACAGCCTCAAAACTTTTCTTCTTATACCATTCTTCCCTGGACTCCTGAAAACATCGCAGCAAATTAAAACACCCAACCCATCATTTTTTAACTCATTGAAATAATAAAAATAAGAAATGCTAGCTGGTTTCTGATGCACTCGATTCATTTCAAAAACAAAGATCCTATACAGTTCCCTTTTGAGCTTGACAACTTCAGCCTCTGAATCATGGTTCAGGATGATCCAAAGAGAAACTCCCCGGACAAGACTTAAAAGTAAGCGAGCTATTTTCATTTTCAGCAGTAAAGATCCGACTGTATGCAATGAAAGAATCTCGTTGTATGAACTTGATATTCTTAATTTTTTTTTTTTTTTTTTGAAGTTCCAACATACTAAAACCGTCAGCACAAATTAGAGAATATCAAATACAAACAATTGCTTTATTACAGAACAAGCTCAGATTGGGTACCATACTTGATCCAGTGGCCATTAAACCTGTCTGTGTTGTACAACAGCCACCTAAATTGAATAAATGAATACACAAGAGAATATGCTCATGTAAAAACTTCAATTTACAGCAGCAGCAGCAGCAACAAACAAGGTCGATGCTTTCCTCACAAACCACTCACAAATTATAAAGAAGTGTGAAATCATCATAGCTGGTAAAGGTGTCTTACTCTGCAAGTCCACAACAACACATTTAACAAGATAGCAATATTCCTGGTCAATACATCTCACAAATGCACTCCCCAAATAAAATTCCCTCATCAATCGCATCCTAATCTAAGAAGATGTCCCCTTTCCTTTAACTACCACAACTGGACATTGTGCATGGTTGGCGCAGTAGTTGCTTACGCTTCCCAGGAACATCCTTTTAATAGGGCCAAAAGTATGAGAGCCCATCACAAGCAAATCAGCATGCAACTTCTCAACTAGTTCACATACCTTCTCCTTCGCATCCCCAATGACCACCTCTGATTTGACATTTACATTCTTTTCAGAGCAAATCTTCAAAGCATGGTCTATGATCGCCTGGGTAATTCTCCCCTGGTGCGCTTCTATGGCCGCGGTAAAGGCGGGAACTTCTACGTGACTGGGCCCACCGAAGGGGATGGCGCCTGGATTGAGGCCGGCGGCGATGGTAGGTGGAGGTTGAACGTGGAGGACGATGAAGGAACCGGGAGCAGGGGATCGGAGCTTGAGGTTATCGATCGCCCATCTCAAGGCGTCCATGCTCTCCTCTCCGCCGTCAACGGCCACGATCACGCATCCTAAGTTACCAGACATGATTACTATTTTGAGTTTGACTCAACTGATGATGGATGCTCGAGAGATACAGAGCAACTTAATTGTTTTTGTTTAGTTCTAAAGCTACTTAAGGCGTCGGTGGTATATTAGTAAAACCGTTTTTAGTCATGTTGGAATTAATTATTTTTATTATTAGGAGGAGGCTATTATTTAATAGAAATGTACTAACGTAGTTATAAAAATTATTGGCATAACTTAATTATTTTTAGTTCAAGCGATATAGAAATAAAGTACGCTCTATATTAATCTTATATGGTTAGAAATATGCAAAGTCATTTATAAATATTATACAATAATTTAGTAACAACTCTAACTTTAGAGAAATATTTTATTCTAATTGCACGTGCTTTCTGTTACCTCTACTGTCAGACGGAATAGTACCGACATATTGCACGAGCTGGCGAAGTCGCGGAACGCGGGTCATTTACTAGGAACATTTGTAAAGCGATAGCGGAGTTATATGGCTGCCACCTCCGTTCGCTGGAAGTTTCTCAAGGTTTTGCTAGTTAAATTTGTCAATTACATGTGTTTATAAAATATCGTAGGTGATGTTCGAAATCCCTGATGTTGTGATTCTCATGTCCATATTGGGGGGATTCTCAGATGGCTTCCCCCCTTAAGAATCCCCCCGGATGTTGAATCAGAGTAGAGTCGAGCCCTTGCCTCGAAGGGGGGTGTTGATGCCAAAATCGGCTCGTCCTTGGACCGACCAGATTCGTTCACCAACGTTTAAGTTATCCACTGCTGCACGAACCGCTAAGGCTGGAATTACCCTCCTTTCTCTCACTAGACCTGCGTTCACCAAAAACAGATCAGAGACGCCGGTGGTTTTGCCGGCGTAAACCCTCCGATGCCTAAGTTAGCACAAGGTGTTTACGGGAAAACAGTTAAATTTTGATTCAAGAGTGGTTCTAATTTGCTCGAAGTTTGTAATAAAATTGCCTGGTTTCAATTTGGCAGCGTTTTCCCTCTCTCAGTTTTGTTATCCCCGTCTTCATCGATTTCTTCTTCTTTTATAGCTGCTGTTTGTCCCACGTCTTCCGCTTACCCTCTATCCCCCCTTTTCTCGGGTTGTGGCAGCCCCTCATGGGGCTCTGACTGTTGCATTGTGGCAAACGTGGGATCTTATGTGTCCTTCAACGGTTCCGGGAAAGGCGCAGCAGCCGCGATTCTGTGGGATCGTGTTCCCGCTTTTCTGGGGAGTGTGTATCGGTTCGGTATTAACATCTGGTCAGTATACGCTCCCGTGCTCTGCTCGTACCCACGGCTGAGGTGATCCATGCCGGGGTGGAGGTAGTAGCATGGTCGACCTGGTGCTTTTATTAACTTAACAGGGGGAGGAGCGTGGTTTCCTCGCATTTTAAGGATTAAAATGCAGTGATGCTTATTTGAAATCCTTATTGGAAAACTTCCAGCGAACAAAGTTGGCAGCCATATAACTCTGCTACCGCTTTACAAATGTTCCTAGTAAATGGCCCGCGTTCCGTGGCTTAGCTAGCTTGTGCAATAATATCTTCTTTCCTTAAAAGGCCGCAATTCCAATAGGAATTGAGTAAGGCCTTCGCCTTAAAAGGGGGTGAGGGGGAGAGGGGGAACCCCTCTCCTCTCTTGCCGCAAAAAAATCTCGTCGCCTTATGCCCATATACCTGCTTACTAGAAACCAACTTAACCAAGTCCAAGTAAAGAACGATTGTTAGTCGCTCACCCTTGTCTGAACAATCGTTCTTTACTTGGATTTGGTTAAGTTGGTTTCTAGTAAGTAGGTATATGGGCGTAAGGTGACGAGCTGAACGAAAGTACAGTCCTCAGATGCCGGATGAAGCCGAACCCGAACTAACTTAATGATTCAGATAAGACTCAAGGGTATGGATATGCTTATCTGAACTCCTTCAGATAAGAGTATAAGAGTTCAGATAAGAGTATAGTAAAGGCCTTCTTCTATTCCTATCGGAATAGAGTATCATTATAGGAAGGTTTTACTATATATATAGGAAAATAGAGTGAAATCTTATGTTGTTTAATTAACAAAACTAATTGAAAGCTGCTGATATTTTAAAACACATCCAAATCCTACTTGAGTGTCAATATTTTTGCTAATCTTAACATTTTATTATTAATAGTTGTTTGATGTTGGAAGTATGAATATATTTAATTGTTTAATTAATTTAATAAATTTTTAACCATGTATATGGGAAAAAAAAGTATGAATTAGGCATTCTCGATTGACAAAACTTTGATGCCAAGCACAGAAGGGAACACTTAAATTTGTGCAAAATTAAATGAAAATATCCATATAATCATCATCAAATTAGTAATCAATTCATAGGAAAGTACTAGTTCTTCAGCTCGATGTCGATGGTTATATCAACAAACTACTTAATTAATTAACTAGTAGTTAACTAATTTCATGCATGATGAATACATAAACTGCAAAAATTATATATATATATATAAAGCGTTCATAGCTCTTCAGGGATGCTCTGAAGCTCAGGCCTCCAAGAACGTCGCTGGTTCTCTTTCCCGGAATTAACAGCTTTCACAATATTATGCTTTCTTCTCAGAAGATTCAACCACTGCTCTGCAGACGGTGCCGATAACGGTGCATTTGCAGCTTCGCTGCGACTGTGACTGTTATTAGCACCATTCATATTCATCACTTGAAGTATTTGCTTTAAATCTTGCTTCCTCACCATGATCTTCATTCTCACAACTCCATTATCATTGGCTTCCGAAACATGAACACCTCCTCCTCCATTGCTCACTTGTGCAATTGCTTCCATTACGTTGCTCGTCACAGTCTTTTGTTGTTGTCGATTTTTTGAAGCCCGAAGCTCTCTCTTAGGCGATGCTTTGCTCCCTGAAACCTTCAAATATTCCATGATGATTGATGATGATCTCTCTTTTAATTTCTAAGTTACGTACTTTTTTTTTTATTATATGGTATTAATTGTATGTTCAAAAGTGCTATTGTGCATTTGCCCTTATATAGTGATCGATGGTCAATAGATCTTTAACAAATTAATGCAAAGGTCGGTTAATTAATTAATAATATTAGGAACCTTAGCTAAACCGCAAGAGTCCCGTCATTATAAAATTGCAATATTTGACTTTGTTAGAACTGCACCTACTTGCCCTTCTGTCTATCCGAGTAAATTGATTGCTTACACACGTAGTCAAGGGATACTGTCATCTGCACATGCTAGAGAAGAATTAGAAATGGAGAGCCCCTGTAACTACCATCTCCCACCATCCCATTCTCTATTGTTTAATTTCTCACTCAACATCCAACCACATCCAACGGCTGATGCTGCAGTCTGTAGCTTACAGATTCTGTAAGCTAGCAAAGTCCTAGAAATGGTTTTGTTATTTTCTTCCAAAGACATGCACTTTTTGAACTTGTTACCCATAAGAAACTATATTTTGATTTTCCAAGGTATCACATTAATGCACATAAAGTCAGTTAAATGTTATGGAATTATGCTGGACTGGCGAAAGTGATCACTTTAGTGACGGATTCGAGTCGATATTTATTATCTTTCACATTTGTGGGTAGAAGTAGATTATCTCCTTAAGTTTTAGGGTAAATTTATACATTAGATTATAAATGTCTATAAATTGTAAAGAATACATATATATATACAATAAAGACTTCAACTTATGGGAGAAATATACCAATTGATCAATTTTATTTGTTTGTTCAAAAGTAACATTTACTATTACCCCTTTGATAATTAATAACATTTTACATTAACTAATTTTTAATTAGTCACTAAATTAAGCTTTGGTTTAGTGGTGGGCTTGTGACCTCAATCAAGTTTGAATTCACATTTCTCCTCTCACAAATGTGGATAAAGGTAGATATCTCCTTTTACATAAGTGAGAGTAAATTTCTGAATTAGCTTATAGATCATTTAAATAAAGAAAAAAAAAAAAAATCTTCAATTTGCAATTTTTGAGACGTGTGTTAACGGCCGAATCATGTGTCAAAACGTTGTTATATACATCGATGCTAGAATTATTTTTCAGAGGAACGTATTTATGTCTTACTTGTAAACGGAAGCAACACAAACCAAACACAACGAAACTCGCGACCCCTCACATGCAAAGCTCCCATTGCTGCGGTGGATATATATATATAAAATTAAAGCGACGCGTATGCGTGAAGGAAAGGCTTTGTTTTAATTAATCCGTTTGCATTATCTACTCAATAATATGTGTTAGTTGATGATCGGTGTTTGTGTCGTAAGGCAAAAACCATTCTTTTGTGGAATAGTTAAACAACATGTGAATAGATCTTAGGTGGCATTTTTTTCAGGTGAATTTGGTGGTTGTGAACACATTTCAAAATTGAATTCAGTTTGGTTTTGGTCATGAATGAAAATTGTCAATGAATTGAGCTGTTTATAGGCTGTTCTTAGAATATGGAATATGCATCATTGCTCTCTCTCTCTCTCTCTCTCTCTCTCTCTCTCTAACTAACTTAACTGCCAATAATAATTGTAGGTCTTTGATAATACGTATGAAAGATTTGAGTTCTTCTACTTAACGCATTTGAAAGGATAGCTAGTGGGTTTGGAAGACCTTTTACTTAGAACGTGCTAACTAACACAAACACAAAAAGGGGTTCCCACTAAAGAAGTTAAAGCATGCACCATCAAATTCCATGTCCTGATTCTAGCTAGCCAGCCTATTTTGCAAGTTGAGTTGCATTGGTTAGCGCACCAGAGCTGTTGATATATATATAAAGAATCTGTTGAACTCCTAGATAGCAGTCATACAAGGCTTTAATTGATTTATAGCAAATATATGTAGATTTATATTTTTGTCAATATATATGTAGAGCCAGTATTCTACCATTTCATTTTCGAAAACGATAATTTTGGATTCGATGCTAATCAATCGAGTTTTTACCGAGTGCTAAATTAATGATTGTTTATAAAAAATGAAAAATAAAATAAAAGTTTATATCATAATTATTGATTTAGCGCTCACAAAAAACTTAGCTCAATAATCAATTTTTATCTACTTAACTTTTGAAAAAAATATTAGAGGGCTATTAATTAATTGGCTCTAGTCTTTTTTGACTGAAGCTCCTAGTACCCGGCCTTTAAAACTCTTATGAAACCCCACTTATTATATATATACCTCTTATTTCAATGAAAACATATTTTTTTAAGTGTTACAGTGTAATTAAATATTAAACATATTTTTTTATAATAAAAATCTTATCATTGCCTCATTATTATTTTGATTTTAAAAAAATTATTTGTTTCATTTAAAGATAGGATGGCTCTTGATTTAGAAGTGTAATAATATTTGAATTTAGTTAAATTCATATATGTTTTTTTTTAATATATAATTTCTTCTAGCAATAGTATTATGATTATCATAAATGCGGGGTTTTACAAGAATCGTGGAGTGGTGTGAAAGGCACTCCTCGTCTTTTTAATATGATTGTCGGCCTAATAAGGGTGCCACGTTGGATGTGGGTCTCAGATTAAGGCCCATGAAAGGATGTGGACGATCAGTTGGGTGTCTATCCAATGAGGAAGGCATTATGCGATTCGGTGAATCGGTCCTGCAACTTAGTTGAGAGATCTTTTCTTTGGGTTGATGGTAAATCTAAAACACTGCGGCTACGCCACTTCGGCCTTGGCCGAAGTGGTGGGCTGCTGTCCTCACAAGGGTTGTGATGGCAGCGGTTCTAGCCCTCACAAAAGCATTGTGAGGGCTAAATGTTCTTAATATGTAAAAATCATTCTCCCTTATGAAATGCGAGTGAAGTATGGACATCTCTCCTCTGTGAGGGGTTATTTGTCTGGGCATGTACTTCACAGAATTCAATGTAATAACGTAAGTCCCAATTATGTATATCTGATTGTAATTATCAGTGTAATATATCTGCTATAATAGCAGTTGTTGTAAATATCTGTGTAATACAGTAATCTGATGTTTAATCAGTATTAAAAAAAAAAACACTGCGGCTACGTTTGAGAGCGAGAATTAAAAGTGTAGGATTGTACTGGTTTTTTAGAACAAAATGTTAATCTCATGTTTGGTACAATCACTTAAATTGAAAAAATGGACTAAATTTAAATTTTAATATTAATTTAAAGAATTAGTAATCTTAATTTTCATGTGGGCTTAGTTAGGATTAGACAATGAGAAGAAAAATGTTTGTCCTTTTATAATATCTTTTATAATTTATTAGACTATTTGTATTTATAACTCAAATATTTTTTTTTTATTCACTCAAGTAACTTATTTTTTCTTCATGATTTACTTAAAAATTATTAATTAATTTGTTCTTTGATATTTTATTTGATGAATGATATACCTCATATGAAATAAGCTATAATTTAAATAATTTAAATTTTATTATTATAATTATGACTACCTAATAACTATTGAATATATATATATATATATATAATTTTCTTATTAATTTTATTTTTAATTAATTATAATATTTCTTATTAAATGTTTATAAATACTTGAAATTTAAATTCAAATATTAACTTAAATAATATCTGAGTTCATTTAAATTTAATTTAACATAATTATATCCTATACTATACTAAATATAAGTCAACACTATATATAATTCAATATAATCCAATCTTATCTTAATATTTAGTCTAATTCAATCTTTTCGTATCAAAAATAGCCTAACCACTCAAACTTATGAAATATACCGGCCCCACTTAAATAGTTTATTTCTTCTACCTTTGAGCAGTATTCCTTTTTAGGTTTTAGTGGAGCTTCATAGTGGGTTTTGCGTCGAATCGTGCTTCTCATTTTCATGCAAGTCATAATTCATTTTCATGCAAGTGATCACCATGATCAATATCTACCTTCACTAATGGAACTCAGCAACCACAATTAATATCAATCAATCTCATCATGTGAATATATATATGAAACTGAAGACTCACTAATTATTGAGTTGTTTGAGCTTATAAATAAAACATGTCCCTGACCCAATATACTAGTCCATCATATGTTTGACTTGGCCCCAACACTAATAATAAATTTATTATTAATTTCTTTGTTAATCAGTACTTTTTCACGCTAATATTTTCCATTGCCTTTCCATAAGCTCAAGCATAAATGCATAATTACTTGCACCATTGGTTTAGCACAAATCGTCAGTTACTTAGGCATCCAGACTCAAGCCCTCCGAGACCTTTCACACACATAAATTAAACTTAATTTCAATTTATACTACGACAAGAGCTCCTGTCAATTAAATCAATTAGTACCCATTTAATTTCCTTTTGTTAATCAGTCTTGCAAGTTGCATAGGTTCAGCTCAATTTATCCTTAAATATATAAAGTGGGCTTTTATTATGTTACATAATCATGTAACATACATGATTATATAGCAGTTGTTGGATGAAATCTAACGATTATAGAAATAACATGATTTTATTATTTTATATTTTCATAACAAGAAATTCAATGACTGCTACATAATCATGTTTGTTACATGATTATAAAGTGCTTTCTCTCTTTTACTTTAGCCCTTAATTGGACCGTTATATTAAATAAAGTAAAAAGAAAAAGAGAAGGATAAGTTAAAAAGTCAGTTGCTGCATTTTTCTTGGCTTAGATCTAGTCAAAAATTAGGAAAAAGAAGTAATGCCTGCTATGATAATTGTGAACGAAGCATCCCGAATTTGCAAATAAAAATCTCTTCAGTCTTCACATATGGTTGCCTCCTCCTTTTCCTGTCTTCAAGATAAAGTAAAAGAGGGAGTGAAAAAGGAAAAAAAAAAAAAGCATACTATTAAAGAAGAAAAAGAATATTTTATTATCAGTAATGATACATTAACTTTGTCCACTGCATGACTAAATAGGAGGCGCATTTTTATAGCTCCATATCAATATTTTTGAAGTTGTTGATTTAGTCAGAAAATGTGGCACCATACTCTATGTGGTTCATCATAATGTGTGCAACATTTCTCACTATATAATCATTCAATTATTGCACCTATTTTCATCATCTATTGAAACCACCAAAGTTGTCCTTAAAAAAGAGCTCAATACTCAAAGTGATCAGTTAAAAAGAGTTTACCTCCAGCATGTTAATCCAATTCAAGAAATTGAATAATGTAGAATCCTATTAATTCTGGATAAGTGTAAAGGGGCTTATAATTAGTCTTGAAAAAAATTAGTGCTTAATTGCATCAAATCAATATTGTACTGGTAAAATCTAAATAAATAAATAAATAAAATACACATTTTATAACGTGCAGACATCATCTAACAAAATTACATGTATGTATATGTGTGTGTATTTTCTTTCTTACTATTTATGATAAAAAAAAAGGGTAACAATCAAAGTGTCAAGCCTTATAACTTAGCTTCGAAGCATGAAAAAGCAGTGAGAGCAAGTGATTGGGATACTTGCGCCTAAGACTAATTAAGCTATTTTTGTCTATATATGTATCATAGATGCTTCTCACACGCATGAAAGTTTCTATTCCATATACAGGATATATATACATCAGATAATTCTCTGTCTTTACAATAACTTGAAGCAAGACGATACCTCCCCAGCTATAGACCGCTTTCCTTTTCATCACTCACTTAAAAAATCTGAGATAAAAACATAAAGCAACTTCCCATTCATGAAGAATCTCATTTTTTTCCCAATCTTTCGTTTGCTCTCTCTCTCTCTCTTTATTTATTTTGTACACATAAAAGCAAAAGCATATGACCCCATATGGTCCCATGAAAATTAATTAATTTTGTACCCGCCACCTTACTGTCTCCCTTTGAACCCTTAATTATAGATAAGGCGAGACAGCATAATTGTAATAATATCACAGCTTCAGCTTCTAATATTAGAGACTTAAATGGGAATGGAGAAGGAGATAAAAACTTTGAGCCACCTCTTCGTGACTGTTTTCCTCTGGGGTTTCCCCACCATGATGGTAGTTCCGGCCATTACCGACGTTACGATGATGGCGCTTTGCCCTGGCCTGGATGAATGTTCTCTTGCCATTTATCTCTCCGGCTTCCAGCAAGCGGTATGTTAATTCATTATTTAGTTTCCTCTTACTCTCACTTCATTAAACCAACTTTCGCACATCCTGACCTAAATTTCAGCAAATTAATTTTTCTGCGACCGCACCACAAATTAAATTTTTTAAATCGTTTCTTTTTTATATCATTAACAGTTTTAATAGAACAGGGGGATATATATATATCTTTCCTTTTTTTTCTCTCTCTCCCACTAACGCGTACATTATTATCAGTTACATGCACGAGCATGTTTCTTTTTTTAACTAATATTAATTACTAAATTCTTTTGTTTTCTGTTCTTTTGCTAAAATAAGGGTAGACGATAAGGTTTAACAGGAAGCAAACAAATGCGTACTTGTGAAACTGTGTTTGCCCCCACACCTTGACTCGTCACCTTCCGGAAAAAATATCTATTTTCATCGAAGCTAGATTGGAGATAGCCATCTTACATCACTTGAGTTCAACAACATTCCACAGCATGGGCGAAACTACACTAAAGGCCTAGAGAAGGCATGGCCCTCCCAGATTCTACCTTTTTTTCCCTTTTGGCCCCCTCTTATTTCTTGTTTTCACATCTTGACCCCATATTTTCGAAGGCTGATTCCAATTCCACCCTTATCTTGAGCGTCCACCAGTTTCTCTCTGTCTTTATCCTTCTTAAGCTACCATTCATATGAACCCAGAAAATATTAAATAGTGATGTCCGCCTTCTATCTATAGATTTTAAGTTTTTGCTCAAATGGTTACTTTATAATATGAAATTATCAAGTGTTGTGAACATTTGCTTTGTTTCTAATATGAGAAGGACAGGACTAGTTGCTGCAATAAACAAAAAAAAAAAAAAAACAAAAAATCATGACTTCAGTGCTGTATTTATGTCTGTATGGTAGTGTAATATTAGGAGTTTGTAATTTTTTTAGCTACTATGACTGTGTATATCCATATTTTTTCAAAAAAAATTAAGATTAATATGATTCGCAAGTAATAATCGAAGACAAAGGTGTTGTTTATGGGTTAGTCTTTAAGTTTGAATTTAGTTTTCTTTAGCAAAATCTAAATCTATTCAGATTTCAGAAAAAAAAAATAAATACAACCTAACTTATTATAACATCTTTAAGGGAAAAAAAGAAAAAGAAAAAGGAAATGAACCTCACCTCCAAATTAATAAAAACCAACACTTGATTTTGTGATTTTTTAACAACTAACTCCATTGCATATATCTATCCAGCTACTTTAAGCGCAATGCATTCTATGAAATGATAAGTGGATCCCTCCACTAATGTTCTTTTTCTTGAATAAACCCATCAATCAATTCGTAAAATCACACTTGTGTGTAGTGATTCCGCATGTGTCATACAATGATGCCTACACAATCATATCATTGAATCTAAAGGGACCCAAAGTCCATATACAATATATACACAAGCTTTTAATTTCTCAGACATCAAATTTAATTTTCTTTTCTTTTTTTCCAATTTTTGGAGACCAAGGCCGAAAGCAAACGACCCAACATTTTGAACACGTTTGATCATGTTTGATGATGCAGATCATAGGATTGGGAACCTTAGTGATGATGCCAGTTATTGGGAATCTGTCGGACCAGTATGGAAGAAAAGCCATGCTCACTTTGCCATTGACTCTATCGATAATCCCACTCGGTAAGTTACGTGCGTACTGGGTAAGTGCGTGGCCCTAGCTGTTTGCTCATGTCATAAAACCTGCCTCTTTTTTTTTTTTTCTTTTTTCTTTAAATCAAGCTATTATGTGTACTTCTCCATGCGTACTCAGGCCCCAACCGTTGACCTATTAGTATTTTATTAATGGACGATGTGTCACCAAGATATGAAAAATCAGCAATGTGTCATTGGTCACATCACATATGGTCCCCAAACTTATAAAAATCGCCATAAAATTTTTGCGTTTTTCAACTTTAACTCTCCAAAATTTCTTCTATCATAATTAGCCAAACACTTTATTTTTGGACTAAATTACCTTCATCACTTTCATCAAATTTACAAAAGCATGCCACTTTTTCAATTCCAGCACAACTAAATACGGATCTTCCTCAACAACTTAACAAGCCTCCATCACTCTTAACAAACTTCATCACTCTCGATAACCAATTGCATAATTGAAGATATAATCATCAATGGGAGAGCTTTTTAAAATTAGTTTATTCTCTTACACAATATAAACCTTTAATCTATTAATTTTATCAACTAAGTTCGAAATTAAAGTGGGTTTTGTTGCAAATGTTGTTATTTTTCATTCATAAAATAATGTGATTTATTAAAATATTTAGTTTGAGTTGAGAAATAAAGAAAAATCATTGAAAACACATAAAAATCGAGCAAAAAACGAAGTTAAGAACAAGTGAGACAGACAAGTGGGACATGTGCATGTCTCACATAAACGCAGTAACGCATTACATTTATGTGCGACGGACACCTATCCCACTGTCTGTCTCACTAAATTTTAAATATGTTTAGAAAACTATAACCGTTGACCTATTAATATTTTATTAATGGATGATGCATTACCAAGATATGAAAAATCAGCAATGTGTCATTGGTCATATCACATATGGTCCCCATGTTGTGTCACAACATAATCAGTTAATCACTATGCCTGCCTGCCTGCCTAGGTTCTGGCTCATACGTATGTTATTATGTTGTTAATCACAAACCGTACACCACAAATAAATTAGGGTAATTTGTTTACAGATGCCTCAAAATTTAATTTGGAAAGTTTGCATAAACTGCCAATTTGATGTCGAAAAGTGTCTATAACACCCTCATTTTCTCGACACTACTCACTAGTCATAGTAACTCATCTCCTTTTGGATATATTTATGTAACCATTGTGGAGGAAGCATTTTTTTTTTTTAAAATTTTTGTAAATAATGAGTTTTGGAGCGTAAATGACACAAAATTAATTTTATTGAGGAGTTTCATTTGCCCCATTCTCTCCCAATCTCAAATTAGACCTCTGACTTCTTGTTTCGACCGTAAAAGTTAAACAAATTAATTGGACTAATGCCCAAAAGAAAAAAAGAGAAAAGATTATTGACAAAAATAGATCAATTGATTCTTCATATATTTGGATGCAGCCATATTGGCATACAGAAGAAGCATCAGCTTCTTTTATGCATATTACGCGCTCAGAACTCTCACGGCCATGGTTTGTGAAGGCAGCATTAACTGCCTTGCTCTTGCTTATGTGGTAATTAATTAATCGTCGCTCCTTGCTAATTACTTAAACTTAATTACTTTTCCAATTAATTTGTGCTCACGAAACTGTTGCTTATTGATCATTCTCAGGCAGACAACATTTCAGAAAGACAAAGGGCATCGGCTTTCGGAATTTTACTGGGTGTTTTGTCAGCCTCATTTGTCTGTGGAACCCTGGCCGCCCGTTTCCTCTCCACTACTTCCGCATTTCAGGTTTTTTTTTTTCTTGAAATTAAAAAAAATATTATATAATTTAGTCTTATAAAAATTTACTATATATGTCCGTATTATTTTCTCTCAAACTCTTTACAAAAAATTTATAGTTAAAATAATTTTCATCATTTAGTAGCTCTCAATATTTAATAATTAATATAGACAGTTTGTTGTCTGAATTTTTTAAAAAAAATGCGAACACTAGCACTTGAGTACTAATTCTTAAAAATATACATACTTGCATACTTTTTTCAGGCAGCTACAATTGTATCAATGCTTGCTGCTGCGTACATGAGAGTTTTCCTCAAGGATGATGTACCCAATGATGATGATGATGATTTAACACGACCGATCATTACGGAAGAAACAGAAGGTGTTAATCAAAATGAGAGTAATTCACCAGTGAAGATACCAGTATGCAAAAAGATCCCTTCAATAAGGGATCTCATTTGTTTGCTCAGGAGCAGGTAATATTAAATTTTCTATTTTAATGTGGTTCTGAGAGAGCTGCAACTTGTAAAATGAACCTAAATTTGCTGCAGTGTCACATTGTCACAAGCCGCAGTTGTCGCATTCTTCAGCGGTCTATCAGAGGGCGGAATGCAAGCTTCATTTCTGGTATATATATAGATATCGATGATACTAACGAGACAAACTACTTTACAAACACTAGTGACAGTGCCGTATTATTATTGCCCAACCCACATTAGAAGAGAAGCTAACCTGGAATTTTTTTAACGTCATGCAGTACTTCTTAAAGGCTCAATTTCACTTCAATAAGAACCAGTTTGCTGATCTGATGCTGATTGCTGGGCTTGCTGGAACAATTTCACAGGCATGTGTTATGCAGCTTTCTGTTTAGTTAATGTGGTTTTTCATTTAGACCTAAACCCAGCTCCACTGAATAGTGGGTGGCCTTACCAAAACTTAGGTCTCGGGTTCAAATCTCGTATAGTGTACCTGTGCATTTAATTAATAAAAAAAACTGCTTTCGCATTTGCTTAACATTTTCCTTTTTACATATACATATATATTATTCTGCAGCTGCTTTTCATGCCCTTGTTAGCACCCATTTTGGGAGAAGCAAAGTTGCTTTCATTGGGGCTCTTTGCAGCTTGTATTAATGTAAGTGCTTGTACATATACCAATGCCATCAATGAACTTTTTAACTGTGTTACACTGAACCCAAATTGCTGATGCTTTACTTGATATGATCGAATGCAGATGTTTATTTGCAGCATATCTTGGTCAGCTTGGGTAATTAAAATTTTCTTCAACAAAGTTTTCAAGCTGCTGCTTCTTTCTTTCATTACCAGAAAACAGATTTCTGTCCATGTTCTGTTGCTTAAAATTCTTAAAAGCATTTTCATGCAGGTTCCGTACGCAACCACAGCATTTAGTGTTCTTGTTGTTTTTGCAACCCCATCTGTAAGTTAATTAAATTTATGCTTAATGCTATTCTCAGTTGATTGCAATATGACCGCTAATGAAATTTTCTACCACAGTTTCGCAGCATTGTATCAAAACAAGTTGGGCCAAATGAGCAGGGAAAGGCTCAGGGATGTATCTCAGGCATAAGTTCCTTTGCAAACATCGTTTCTCCATTGATTTTTAGTCCTTTGACAGGTAAGTAGAGGATTGATCCCTATTGATTTTTAGTCCTTTAAAGGAATCAAAAAGTTTCTGTTTTCTCTTAGTAAACTACAAAATCTTGCAACGGGCTTTGTTGCCCACATCATGGTTTGACACATTGCCGCCTGGGTACGGGGGTTGTCTAGTTAGAAATTTTGTGCCCCGTTCTAGTTACTATGGTGGCAGAAGCGAGTGAATCAGTAGGCTATTTCTGTATGAATATATTCAAAGACTTGACAGTTTAACTGATCTTTTTGTTCATCCAGCTTTGTTCTTATCCAAAGGAGCACCATTCAATTTCCCAGGTTTCAGTATTATGTGCATTGGACTTGCTTCAGTAAGAGCTTTCACATATGAACTGCTATTAAGTTTCTATGTTTTCTCTAGATGGCACTGATGTCAGCAATCAAATGTTTCATTTCTCAGATGGTTGCCTTTATTCAGAGTCTTATGATGAGTCACACTCCTGCAAGCTCCAAGTCACAAAACCAGTGCTGCTTAGCCTAGTTTTGAGGATTATGCTCTATCCTAAAAATGGTGTTCTCATCTCTGTAGACCTCAATGGCAGAAGAAACCCAAGAAAATGCCTACTGATATTACTTTACCTCTGGTATATTTCAACTCTTCCATGCAGGATAACAGCCGGAAAACCTCATAGCTTAGGTAAATTAAGCCAATAAGACAACTCTATACCCTCTTGAATTAGCACTCCAAAAATATATTTTCATTGTGTTATCTTGACGTGGGAAAGTTGTATATTTCTGATGGGGGTTTTATATAGTAAGTAGCTCAAATCCTCTTAGCAATTAGCATACTATATTTGCAGCAAAAAGTAAGGAAGTTTCAATAGTAAATTGTAATTAGCGTTCAGCAAATCCTAACTGCAAAAGTCAACATCAATTATGAGTGCAAAAAGATCAATTCAATTACCAAAGAATATTGCAATCAATTATACAAGCAGAAAGATCTAAAAGCCTAAGTCCTAATATACTGCCAAAACAGAGAAGAAAGCCAGAGCCATTCCACTTACATCCTCCATAATAGAGAACTGACTTCAAGCACTGAAAAAGTGGCAAATTGCAAACCAAGGATAACATGTTTCGAGACAGAAACAAGTTGACATACAAGTCAAGAATGTAATCAAATTTTGGTCATGGTTCAAGGGCTATGCTAATGCAATCATATTAGCAATTAGAATACACAAATATAGAAGACATTTTGATAGATGCCCTCTTCTAGGCGGAAAATATACAATGTATGTTACAGAGGAAAGAAGCACTAAACTCAGATAAACTGAATAATACCAGCATCGATAGAGGAAGACGAAGAAAATATTTACCCACAATTTGCAAACACACTAGAGAGCATCCATCTCCACCGTTGCTGGATAGACTAGAAACAAGTTAAGAAAGGTCATGTAAAGGAGCAAGATTCCCCTTTGCAGCAGTAGATGCCCGTTCTCCCCTAAGCTCAAGGAAAAGTCAACTTCTACTCAGAATCAAAGATTGAGACACAGGTTCAATTATACTCTCCACAAAATTCAGCACTTGAATTGCATAATATGGAAGGTGGACTCCAATGCACTTAAATGTGTCACTGTGTGGATTGTAGACAAGTAAACCATAGCCACCATGCCGGCATTCCCCTCGTATAAAAATTTTACCCCGCTCCGTAAACCCCAGCGGCCACCAAATTCTCTGAGGTTTTTCAATTGTGTATAATTTAGTCCAGGACTCAGTTAATCCATACTCCTTCATCACCCATAACTCATAAGAACGAAAGGTGTTATTAGGAATGGTAGCAAAAACACAAAGATATCCATCAAAAACATTCAAATACTTATCAGCATCATCAGTGGACAGGTCATATGGCATCATAACTGTTTGGAAAACCTCCTTGGCAAAGTCAAACGAGACTATAAGCCAAGGGCAGCTATTATCATGATAACAGCTGAACCGAGCACACCAGTGTACAGATCCGTTTAGAAAGACGGAAGAGTTAATATGACTACGATTTATCTCAATACTCCGAGGGAAACCATATGCAATATTTTTCCACGAATTTGATCTCAGGCTGTAGACCTCAGCATCTGCATTGACAGAGATGGTTACCACTTTGAAGTCATCAAGGTGGCCGCTTACTGAATTGACACCAAACCCAAGGTACCGAGGATTAAGGGAGGGTCTGGGGAGTGTCATATACTTTTTGATCAAAGGATTCCACAAATAGATGAGAGAACGGTCAGAACCATTGCTGCAGAAACAAAGCACACCATTACAAGACCCAACAACATCCAGATCTGCAAGTTGTGTACGAAAGGGGGGATCACAAAGATCCTCAAACTCCTTGCACTTTGTTGAATAGAAGCCCAGATATGAAGGGCTGATACCATGTCTAAAAAGAAGAGGACGGGGATTTCTCATGGACTGATTAAGATGGATCTCAACAAAAGTCTTGCTGGTGAGTAAAGTATTCCATGATTTGCAAACACACCGCAATCGTGCAAGATTCTTTACCTCCAGTCGCAAGAAAATATCAATCATGACATCTTCTGGAAGTCGAAAACTACTGCACTTCATCTCTCTATCTCCACAAATCTGAAATATCACAAAAAAGAGAACATTAAATGACTACATTCCCTTGATCAATCTTCTTTCTAATCTAACTGCACCAGAATTTGTAATTTGCAAGTATTGGAAGGACAATATGCCGTGTCGCAATTAAACGATTTAAAAATAAAATTAAAAAAAAAAAGATTACAACTTTCAAGTGTTTCTCCACGAGATTCCACAACAAAAGATCATACAATATGATGAACCCATTAAATCAAATAAACCCCAAGCATGAGACACAATATGATGCCTGAAATTATCAAGCTAAAATACCCAGTTGGGCAAAATACCATCTTGTTACATTAATTAATCAAGTACTTTGCCTTCTGCACTTTTTTTCCTTTTTAATAAAAATGAAAAAGAAAACAGAAACTTTTTGATTCCTTCCTCAAAAGATATGATTATTATATAAGAAAACACAAAAATATAAGATTAAGATTCAACAGCATGCAAAGCGAAGTGTAAAAAGAAAGAAAAACTAAAACAAAGTCAAGTATGTAAGTGTGAGAAAAAATTTACCTTTTCCATATGGGTATGCATTAATTTGATTTCCATTGAATTTTCTGTAGATTATTCACAATTTCAAGTGGGGGTTTAAGCATGCAAGAAGCCAAGAACAATATGGTGGTGGGGTTTTAGAGAGAGAGGGAGGGAGATAGTGGGGAGGGTGTGTTTTATTGGAAAAAAAGGAATTGACTGTTGTCAGAAAACGACATCGCTTTTTCAGTGCGATCTTTTTCATTGTCAACCGTGGTCGGCCAAATGTCGTTCAATTTATCAAACGCCAAATCGGACGATAATTATTTCATAAACGACATGTCGTACAATTACTCTTCAGACGAGTGACAAGACAATCACCAATAATTGGTATGGCGTGCGACAAGAATTTATCATACATAATATTTCAGAGTGTATTTTGAGGGTTTCTTCTGTACTTACAATCACCAAAGCTTTCGAAGATCCATTTCTTTCCTTTTTTTTTTTTTTTCCCCTCAAAGATCCATTTCAAAATAAAACAAAAATAATAGGATCCTTTCAAAAACTAAATTATAATAAATAATCAAGAAAGCTTTCTAGATACGTTAAAATTTTGATATATAGAAACATCTAAATCAATTTAAAAAAAAATTTTTTTTTTTAAAAGCCTTAATTTGTCTTGAAAAGCACTACCTATTACCCATTCTCCGTGAAGTCAAATTCTCCTATATTGGAAAAATAAATTGTTCAACAACATGTCAAACACCATCAAAATAAGTAGATTTTTAAGGGCACACTGAATAAGTGAATGTTTGGTTAGGCTTCTCTGCTAGCCAAAAGAACTTTTTTAAACCCAAAGTTTTTTTTTTAAAAAAAAATTAAATTATTTGATTGTATTTGTAATAGAATTTTTGAAATTTAAAAAATTATTTTACTTCTATTTAGAGAAGCTCAAAATTTGGGCTTCTCTAAATAGAACTTTTTCAATACGTATAAAATTTTGAAACACCCTAATAATATTTCACTAATTCTAAAAAGCCTTAGTATATATACAAAACCCTACACAACAAATATTTCTCCACTCATTGCTATATAGTATGGAAATATTTGAAGAGTAAAATTTCACATTCTAAAATTTTATCTCAAATGATAGGGCGTGTAATATGTCATTCATTAAGTGGATAATAATTTTTCATAAATTCTGAATTAACTACATTATCTCAATAACTAGTAAATGAATGCTTATTTGATATGAAATTTAAGAATAAACTTTAAGATGTGTAACACTAATCATAAAATAAATATTCATATTTTGTAAGTTAATTAATAGAATTGAAGACAAGTTGTACACCAATTAATGAGTCAATTAGCATCATACTAATCATTAAACGGAACATAAACAAAACATTTTGTCATTATAAATTGACATACGAAGTTTGTCTTTAAATTAACGTGACACTAATATGACAATATGATTTAAAAAATAATGTGACAGTATGGCATGATATTATTATGAATTTTCATATGTTAAATTGTTTCTCATTTGATTCATTTATCATTATTAGACCTCCTTTGATTCATTTATCATTATTAGACTTATTTGATTGTTCCAATTAACTTCTAATTTTTCAATTTTGGGCTATTCTTTTTTCTTTTTTTTTTCCCATTTAAAATTGTTATAATCTACGAACATATTTCAATTAGTGTTTAAGAAATATATATCTACACCCACTATCATTTGTAGGAACGAAATTTATATGAGTTTTGGAATTGATTGTTAAAGGCTCCAGCCCACCACCAAACAACAAGTCTTAATGACATTTTACACTTTGCATCGATCGATTCTATTTTAGATGAGGTAATATTTAGAATCTTAGGAAGGTTTCAGCGATATATTTTTTCATCTCTAATTTTAATTAATAAAATGAAAAGATTACTAAATGATTAAAATGATTTTCAAGTTTATAGTGAGTAAAAATCTCTTTACTTATCTCAAATTTTGAAAAAAAAAACTAATTTATTAAAAGAAATCCAAGACTTAAAAGGTTACTAAAAGATGACTTTATCGTTTTGTTGTTATTATTATTACTCTCATAATTATAGGAGATTCAACCATCTACCTCATTGATGAGGGAAGGAGTGCCAAACAACTTAATTAAGGGCCAATTTAGGATTGTAGTGGCTTATGAAATAAGCAACTTTTATTATATAAATGAAATAAATTATTAATTCAAAAGGTAACTTGGTGTTCGGTAAATTATTTTGTTACTGTTACAATGATTTTGAAAAGTAGATTATATGTATATAGTAAATTTTATTTTTAGAGTTTTGTTTTATTATATAATAAGCAAAATAAACATAAATTTTTATTGAATTTTATTTATATATCAGATTTATGAAAAAATAAAATATAATTCTCCTTTTATTAAAATATAAAAATTATAATAAAATTTTTAAAGGTGTGATAATTTATTTAATAAACTGTTTATAAGGTAACAACTTCTTATTTTTACTTTTAGAAATTACTGTCAAAAACTCAAAATAAACCAAAAATAATCCCTTACCACCTTCTGATACGAGCATTCGCCTCCTCGACGTTCCCTTCAATGGATCTGAGTATGGCCCCCCTCCTGAGGTTGGAAACATCTGTCAGCTCTCGTATGAAGTCCTGATACAATTCTTAGTTGCCTCCGGAAACCTTAAATTGTTATTCAAAGAATCATCATAGACATTATTAAAAGTGATGTCTCCGGCCCGGCTTGTATTGTGTCTGACAAGTTCTTGGGATGGACGGTTGAAGTTGCCAATGAGCTTGGAATTTTTCATTCCGTGTTCTTAGCTGGGGCTGGTTACAGCTTTACGATAGACTTCATTTCTCTGAACAATTTGCAGAAGTGCAAGGCTGACGAGGATCGTGAGTTCTTCATCCTGCCGGACTTTCCTGAAGTGTCCACTATTGAATCATCGCAACTCAGGTTTGATCTCAAGTTAAATGATGCCACTGAAGCTTTGTCGCTCTTTTGTGAACGTCAGTTCTCGCTCTGCTTATGCTCAGATGATGTTTTATTGAATAACATTGATGGGTTGGGAGACATTGGCCTGACATATTTTTGCAGGAAAATGGTAGGGAAACCTGTATGGATGATAGGACCAGCTTGTTCTTCGGTGAAAAAAGATAGGTTGCAAGCAAACTGATGGTCTATTTGCATGGCTTGATCTTCATTCTCCATGCCCAGTTCCGTTTGTGTTTTGGATCACAGTAACACCATTTTACCAGCACAGATGAAAGAATTAGCACTTAGCACTTGGCTTAGAAGTAAGTGGCAAACCATTTTGGATCACAGTAACACCATTTTCGATCACAGTAACACCATTTTTTCTCACAAACCAACTGGTGCATTCCTCAGCCAATGTGGCTGGAAGCCTGGAACTCAGTGCTGGGAAGTTTGTATCAAGGGTACCAATGATAGGATGGCCGCTAATGGCAGAGTAGTTCTTCAACTCGAAGATGCTGCAGGAAGCCGGTGTCTGTATAGAGATTGCAAGAGGAAACCAGGCTGCAATCGTCATGCATGATGATTGTGATGGGAAAGACAGAAAGGAGAGGAGATGAGAAGAAAGGCTATCAAATTTAAAGATAAATTGGAAGGAGCTATAAAAGAAAGTGAAGGTGTCGAGGGATCTTCTATCAAAGCTACGGACAAATTCCTCAATGCAGCCGTCAGAGAAAGCTCAAGAGACAAGTCCGGTTCATTTCGAAGTTCCCTTTTTTATAAATCCTGAGCGCACATCATTATACAAGCTCAGGGTGCGAAACCTGTTCATTTTCATAAAGAATAAAAAACCCGTTTACCACAATCTGAAGCAATTTCAGCTACTATATATAACAATTGTGGATCGATTTAATCAAAAACACAAATTTACTGACTGTACACTAACACATATCATAAATCAAACTCGGATAATAATATAGAAAGAATAAACAATAAAAGCAAACAATTGTTGTTTGACAACAACGAACTTGAATATTAAATCGAATAATATGCAAATGACAGCATCTTGGCAAAGTTCCAGTCAGAACATTTTTAACTTGACTACTATGTTATGTACAATTACTAACATTTTCCTTGGGCAAAAAGATTGTCCCAGCAGTCCTCATGGATCATCATCTGAAGATCCATCACTATTGGCATTGAATGTCAATATGAGCTGTAGAAGTTCCCGACCTGCAGCTGAGTTTTCGTCATTGTGCTCTGGACTAGTCCTTCGCCGTTGCAGTGAAAATAATTGCATCATCAGGTCCTCAGGTGAAAGTACATGGTGCATCCAACGGGTAGCCTTTGGTTTGAACTGGACACAAATGGGAAAATTATAAGTCATCATCATTAGAGTCATCACGAACTCCAACAAGATTATCAACATTGTTATTTTCCATTAGCAACTCCATTGTCGTCATCAACACTGTCGTCATAATATTAATTACCATCAACACCATCATCAACATCAAGATCAACGTCATAATCATCAAAGTCACTGTAACTAATAGCTTCTTCATTGCTTTCATCATCATTATCGTTGTCAACATTGTCATCTATATTGTCGTCGTCGTCGTCTTCTTCATCGTCATCACTATCAACATCACCACCGCCGCCGCTACCACCGCCACCACCATCATCATCGTCGTCATCATCAAAATCATCATCGTCATCGTCATCATCATTGCCTTCGCCATAAATATCATAAAAATAGTAATCACCATCGTCATCGTCACCGAGTGCAAACCAACGAATGTGATCAGGTATCAGGACCTTTTCCAAACAACAGCAGAGAAATTAGTTCCTCTGCTGCACACATATATCATGCACAGTGGCTCTTGTAGCCCAATCCACGTATATTCATTTATTAACATCACATTACCAAGGTTGACATAGGATTAACCAATTCTACACAGGCAGACTCAGTGCCAATTAGGCATCCATATTCTAATAGCTTTCCAACCATCTACATAGTCTAGGAATACCAGAGATCTTTTTCCATCTACAGCATTTTGATTGAATAGAAAGGATTGAATGCTGATTTCTCTAACATAATAATCACTAAAGTTTTGGCTTTTGCTCAAGTGCTAAGGTCCATGTGAGAAAATCATATGAAAAAAATTCTGAAAATGAAAAAAAGGGGGGCCAATCTTATAGGTTGTTCTTATTTCTAGCTTTAAGATGCTATTTACTGTTGATTTTCTATCTCAACAGATATGAGACTTTGATTCTATTGACGAGTAATTATTGTGGTTAATTAAGCTTGTTGCAAGCAGAAGATAAGATGAGGATATGCCTTATCTTTTCCAATTTCATGATTTCAGTAAAAGGCTCATGGGTCCACAAAGCAATATAAATTCAACATCTTAAACTGCTTCCAATCGCTCAGAGTTCAAACTATTTCACCAACCGCTCAAATAGTAAAATAGAACAAGAAAAATTTTGAGATTTTGACCACCGATAATCAGCTGAATAGATAGAAAAGCATACCTGTTCAATGTTTGTGGGCAAAGTAGCTCTATCCGCAGCATTTGGTGTCAATATCTTGATGTCACTTTCGATTCCACTGCTAGCAAGTACCGTGGAATGAGGATGAGGCTCAATACAGTTTACCACATGCCTATCTGCTTCGATGACACGAATGAGCTCTCCACCTTTTTTCTTCCAGATAAATATCCGACCACAGTCAGAACCACTGACCACATATTCACATTTTGGCCCAAAGAAGTTCACACCTTTCACGGTCACACAATTTCTATGCCCTTTATAAACTTGGGGAGCAATTCTAACATCAGTATTTGCAGTTGATGGAGATGCTGCTGAAGTATGATCAGATCCCATTTCACTTGCCTCACTTCTGGTAGACACCGGCGAGGATGGCGGTGGATTAGGCCCCAATCCCATGTCCTGTGTAAATAGATAGATGAACTCATCATTGTAAGATACAAGAAGCTCGCTCTGATCCGAGAAGGCCAAGCCTGTTATTCCAACTTGCTCATCACCAATCAAATTTGGAGGACAAAAATAATCTGCAGGTTGACCAAAATCAGTTGAACCATCCCACTTATATTTGCGAATGTCATAAAGTCGAGTATACTCATCCGATCCAGCAACTGCAAAGAGGTTGGCATTTCTCGGATCAATTGCAATAGCATTTAGATTTACTACTGTCATATAATTTCTTCTATCGTCAATTGGACGGCATGTAAATAGTTCTGTAGCGGCCCCAGTTCTCAAATCAAACTGTAAGAGCATCAAAGTGTCATTCCAGTGTATAGTTAAGCAATAATATAAATAAGAGTAATATCAAACTACTAGAGTAAAAGTTCAGCAGAGGCAGTTGACTAAGAGGGGATTCTGATTGATGCAGACATGCAGTTCACTTTCAGCTATTTATTTGAAAATTGGTACGTTGGAAGGAAAATCATTATTTAAAAAAAAAAAAAAAAAAAAAAAAAACTTAACACCTTCGGATATTTAACAGTTTTTCTCAATGACCAACTGTTTAGGCACGTCCATGCCTAACAGTATTTTTCAACAAGGAAGGAACAGCAGATCTAATAATTAAAACTTGCGAAAGGAATCAGAACTTACGTGTTGTACCAGTCCATCTTCACCACATGTATAAAATACGTGAGGGCTACCAGGTTCAATAGCCAACTTATGTGCCCGTCCCTGATGTTTACCTAGCAATTTTGTCTCCACTCCACCACGTTCCAGAATTTGGGCATGGCGAACCTAAAAGAGAGCAAAATGTTACACACAGCATAGAGAAACTATCACTGACACGGAAAATCTTTCATAATGAAATCCATTACAACAGGAATGATATCAATGAATAAAAAGTCATATATTTTATCCTATTGTAAGTTAAATTCCTTGCTTTTAAACAAAGAAAATTACCTGCCCATCAGCAGCGCAGGTAACAATACTCCGATCATCAGTGAATGGCATGATCTTTGCTTGGAAAACATTGTCATTATGACCAGAATGGAATGAAAGTTTGACACGCTCGGTTTTCCAATCCCACAGTATAACCCGCCTGTCATCAGATCCTGATATCAGAATGTCACCATCTGTATTGAAGCTTACAGTGTTCACACAGCCTCGGTGCTTATCAAGCTTTGCGTAAATACCAAGTCGAAGAACAAGATCCTAAAACACAAAACAATAGTAAGAATAAAGCTTCGAGATTTAAACTTTGAATCACCTGCAATATAAATCATTGAATTAATATTTCTTTCAAGTTTCTTTGTCAAAAAAACAATAAAAGAAAAAAAACCCGGAAAGCACTTTTCAACGCTACCAAAATCATTCTCAAATGCGTCCCATATATCATGTATTACACACACTACAGTTATAAAAGACATTACTTTTTTATATTATCACCTAATCATCAATCAATTATATTAAATAAAAAAGATTGCAATTATTCTAATTCTACAATCAGGATGTGCTCTATATTACTCAAAACAAAATATAATTATAAAAGGAATTACTTTTTCATTCAAGATTTTTTTTTTGGAAAGAAAAAGGGGAATAAGGATATCCTTGAACGAGAATAAGACCTCGGAAGCACGGCGACGGAGTGCGAAATTCCGGGTGGAGAGCTGGCCGAGTTCGCGTAACCAAACATCAACCAGTGCCTTGTCCACGCTCGTTCTTGCTCTCTTGTTATTGTTGTTGTTGCTGGCGTCGTCCATTCTCGAAATCTAAAACAAAAGCCCAAAAAGAAAAAAAAAAAAAAAAGAAGAAGAAAAGAAAAGAAAAATTAAAAACAAATTTGTGCGTTTTCAGTTTTGTTGAAGTTAGATGTGGCAGCAACAGTGAAGGTAGATATCTGAGCAAGTCTACTGGTTTTGTTCATGTCTTCATGATAATAATAAAGAGTAATTTTGAGAAATTTCTCGGAGGTTTTCGTTTTCACTTTTAAAATATTTTGAGAACTTTGGGTTCGTGTAACATCGTAGAGAAGACACTTAGAGATGGCCTACGGCCCGCGGGTTCACGGGCACGGATCCGTTCGGCACGGCTTGTCCATGCCGGGTTTAATTTTGAGTGACGCTATTGGCACCCTCTATATCTCTTATGAAACTCCTCTTGTTCTTTATTTATAAATTTACCCTTTATATTTAAATTATATTAAAAATAAAATTTATCAAATTAAACCCACCTATATTTTCTTATTTTTCTCCATTATAAACTTATTAAATCTATAAAATTTGAAAAAATAATGAATTGTCATAAAATAAAAATTTGATCTAAATATAAACAAAGTTTTTTATAGGAAATATAATTTTGTGAAGTTTGTTTACTTAGACAATTTTTTTTTTTAAAGATTCGCATACATGTCTTTATTTATATACCAATGCTATTATCTACTAGAAAAAACAAAGACAAATAGAGATAAAAATTATAAATTCATGAATATTATAATTAAGAAGAGATTGAAAGTGATTTGAAATGGAAGAAGGACGAGAGAGATCGCCTAATAATTTTTTTTTAAAAAGTATCGATACAGGGATTTATTAAGAAAGTACAACAAATAATTGTTATTTTAAGAATTAAGAAGAATATGTACAAAAAAAGTGGTTTAAAAAGAATGTTAGAGGTGTGCTAATAGTCCAACTCTTAATTTTTTGGCAATGGGCCTATCGGGCCATGTCAAAATTTTAAATTTTTTTTAGGGTAATTATCTACCTATCACTTGTTTTTTTAATTTTTTTAAAAATACATAAACTTTTTTTTTGCAGCGCTCCACCTAAAATTAATATTTTTTTCAATAGTCCACTCCCGTTATAATACTGTTAGAATTTTATTGACATCATAAGGATAAAATTATCAGTTCACAATGATATTATTTGAAGACAAAAGTTGATAGGTGTAATTATAGAGCTGGCAAAATGGGTCATCGGGTCGTGTTCGTGTCGTGTCAGCTTCGTGTCGTGTCAAATTTAGGTCGACCCAAACGCGACACGGAAAAATAATCGGGTTACCCAATAACCCGTTTAATATCTATATATTAAACAAAAGCTACATAAAATATTTACACTTTGTCATACATATGTATGCACATACATACATACATACATACATACATCCATACATACATACATAATTTATCAATATTATAAAATATACATATGTACTAAAATATTACACACACTATTGAGGTTTTAATTATATATATGTAAATAATATTATATATCAATATTATAAAATATACATGTCTACCAATATTTTATTCATTTATACTATTAAAGCTCTAAATGTATTTAAAATTTTATAAATAAAATATTGTGTCTATATTCATCCTTTTAAAGAATAAAAAAAAATCTTAATATTTGAGTTTTGATGACAAGAATCTGTGAATTATTTTAAAATAGAAAATATAATCGGGTCATTGATCGGGTAAATGGGTCAAGAATTTTAACCCTAACCCGACACGGAAAAAAATCGTGTTGACCCGGACCCGACCCATTTAATAATCGTGTTAAATTCGACGACCCATACCCATTTATTGGTGTCGTGTTCGTGTCGGGTAATCGGATCGTGTCAAATTTTGCCAGCTCTAGGTGTAAAATAATATAACTTCAAGTGGAGTTCAGTAAAAAAAAATTAAAAATTGTGTATTTTAAAAAAAAATACAAAGAAAAGGTGGTTGGTAGATAATTATTTTTTTATTTGGGAATAAAAAAATTATTTATATAATATTTCGTTAGTTCCCTTAACAGTTTGAAGACGGAAGTGCACAAGTGGAAAATAATATAATTTTCAGTGGCGTTTAATAAAAAAATAAAAAATTATGTATTAAAAAAAGTAGGAAAAAATAAGTGTTAATTAGTTAATTACCCTTCTTTTTATTTCTTTTTCTATTTTGTTATAAATAAAATAAAATTTTCTCCCGAGGTCCGAAAAATCAGCCTTTCATTGTACTTTTACTCGTACATCCAACGGTCTTAAACGTAGCAACGCTAGGAAGAATAAAATGATTAGTAGCCTCCACATGCGTATCCCGCCGCCGTGGAACAGCCGCTGCTGCCGGCTCCGTCAGCAACGGCTAACATTAGTTCAGTGCCTGACTGCAAGGTTAACCAAGCAAGGGCAGCGCTTCCTCTCTTCTCTCGCACTCGCGGTTACCCGAGACTCCAAAGCGGCAAGCCGTTTGATAAGCAAATTTGTGGCATCATCACCTCAGTTTATAGCTCTCAACGCCCTCTCTCATCTGCTCTCCCCTGATACCACCCATCCTCGCCTCTCCTCTCTCGCCTTTCCGGTAAGTCTGTGGATGCATTTGGGAATTGCGATGTTTTTTTGTTTCCTCAAAGCAAGGTTTGCAGAAGCGATTTGATAAAAAGAAAGGCACTTTTGGAAAAAGCACTTATCAAGTGCTTCTCTTTGAATGTTTATTTTATTTATTTCATTGCTTCCGTTTAAATAATTTCAAACCAACATAAGTGTTTTAACTATTTGAAATGGTCAGAAGTGATTCTCTTCTTTCTTTATTACGGGTTTGTATTATAAGTGACGGTACATATTTTTGCTGCAGTTGTACATGAGAATAACTGAAGAGTCATGGTTTCAATGGAATCCTAAACTAGTTGCAGAGATAATTGCATTCTTAGATAAACAAGGACAACGCGAGGAAGCAGAAACTCTAATCCTTGAAACCCTTTCTAAGTTGGGGTCTCGCGAAAGAGAGCTAGTTCTTTTCTACTGCAATTTAATTGATTCTTTCTGCAAACATGATTCAAAGAGAGGATTTGATGATACATATGCTCGCTTGAATCAACTTGTTAATAGCTCTTCCTCTGTTTATGTGAAACGCCAAGCTTTGAAATCAATGATCAGCGGTTTATGTGAAATGGGCCAACCCCACGAGGCAGAGAATCTGATTGAAGAGATGAGAGTTAAAGGACTCGAGCCGTCAGGTTTCGAGTATAAGTGTATTATATATGGGTATGGAAGATTGGGGTTGCTTGAAGATATGGAGAGAATTGTTAACCAAATGGAGAGTGACGGGACTCGGGTCGATACAGTTTGTTCGAATATGGTTCTTTCTTCGTATGGAGATCACAACGAACTATCTAGAATGGTTTTGTGGCTGCAAAAGATGAAGGATTCGGGAATTCCATTCTCAGTAAGGACTTACAATTCTGTGTTGAATTCATGTTCCACAATCATGTCAATGCTACAAGACTTGAATTCGAATGATTTTCCACTTTCCATATTGGAGTTAACTGAGGTTTTGAATGAGGAAGAAGTGTCGGTGGTGAAAGAGCTGGAAGACTCATCGGTTTTAGATGAAGCAATGAAATGGGATTCTGGGGAGACAAAGCTGGACTTGCATGGGATGCACTTGGGCTCAGCCTACTTTATAATATTACAGTGGATGGACGAGATGAGAAACAGGTTCAATAATGAGAAGCATGTGATTCCGGCAGAAATTACAGTGGTTTGTGGATCAGGAAAACATAGTACCGTTAGAGGAGAATCCTCGGTGAAAGCTATGGTTAAGAAGATGATGGTTCGAACAAGTAGTCCAATGAGAGTTCATAGGAATAATATTGGTTGTTTTATTGCCAAAGGACATGTAGTTAAAGACTGGTTATGTTGATTGATGAACCTATTTTGCAGTAAATTCCTGGTAGTTTAGGTTGAAAAGCATGTCAGTAAATGCTACACTTCTAACTTGAACGTCACTATATATTTACAAAGTATAATTAAGCTATATATATATATATATATATATATATATATATATATATATATATATTGCAACGCAAAGGTCTATATACATCATTGAAGAACTACCAACTTGCTCGACTGTCACAGCAACTACTTCTTGCTCTCGCTCAGCTAGACTCTCAACAAGAACTCTGTAACGATTAAAAAAGATTTACAAACTGATACAAGAAACCTTGCCCAAAAATGATGCAGTGAAAAGCTCTCTCAATTAATAGACTCTTAAAACCATGGCATCCACCATATATACATCTTCCCCAGATTTTTGTGAGAGACTGCTTCAGCAATTAGGCGACGAGCCTGACCTTCTACAGCCAAAGGCAAAGATGGTGCTGCTCCAACCCCAACAACTGACCCCTGCAACCTAGCCTCAATATTACTGATGGCCCGCTGCAAATATCAGAATACATGCTTCAATGATTAGTTCTTAAAAATGACAACTGCACCTTCTGTTTCTGGTATGATCAGAAAACAATTGACAACATAGTTTGCTTGGAAATTAAAAAAAAAAATGGTGAAGCAGTAATTCTTTACAATTAAAAGATTAAGGAAAACACTAAAGACAACATACCTGTGCATGAGGGTTCTCAACTTCTACCCCACTGGACTTGTGAGATTTTGTCCACTCTACAAGAGGGTCATGAATAAAAGTTTCAAGAACACTCATCAAAGTCTCCCTGTGAGTTCTTAGAACTGAAAGCGTGATTTCACAAACTCTCAAAAATGTACCCTCATATCCAGTGATGCCCAAGCCATCGATCATGTTCTATGTGTTCCATCAAAGAGTATTCACAAGAATAAAATGATGAAGGTTGAGGAACAAGGCAAACATAAATTAGAATTTTCTTCAAAGGGAAAAAGAGGGGAGAAAGGATGACAATAAAATGCATAGCGCATAACCCATATGATTTTCTTACCTGGGTTAGCCTGAACGGCACCAGCTCAGGCTTCTCCAACAGCAAACCTTTATCAAATAAGCAACTGAAATCAACATGAACACAGTCCCCTGTGGTAGAATCAAAGAGAATATTTTCCCCATGTCTATCACCAAGCCCCACAATATGCCCAACCATTGACCAAACTGCAGTAGTGTGGGCATAGGCAACCCGAGCCCTGAACCATGCAGCAGGCTCTGAAAATGTCGTCAAGAACCATTTGTGGAATACCGGGGGAAACATTGGAAGGATCTTGGTCTTCAACATCTCATCTTCAGGTATTTTACCTTGGAATTGATCATAAATTCGTTTAATTTGGGGATTGGTCTTCTGTCTATCAAATTTGCCGCAGGATATATAGATGTCTTGAAGTATATTCCGGAGTCCACGAGTATGGGGCACCCACTCCACCATACCACAATCTTCTGTTAGAGGGATAACGGCAAAAGTACGAATATAGAGCTTCCTACGACGGCTTTCAGGGTATTTGGACAACAAACGATTTATCATTGCAGTAAATTCCATCATACGGGAATCTTTCCTCAGATCATCCTTTGGCTTGCAGAGGAAAGGGCGCTTAATGCCATCACTGCCCAATAGAACAATCTGAAAATAGGAAACATGCAAATATTCTCAAAAAGATGATGTGTCCATTCACATCACATCACATTTTATGAACAAAGTGAATTTAAATGCAGGATCCCCAGGTATATTTTAAGTCCTTCTGATTTGCATGAAATAAAGAAGAATAGGCAAACCTTCCCAATACATTTTGCACCAGATGAATCGGTAATATCATTTTGAATGGGTTAAACCAATCATTATCAGAGGAAAGAGCTAACCTATTTACTTTCGTTTTTATTCTTCAAGAAACCTAATCAAAGCTATGTAGCTCAGAATATGAAGCCTTCTCAAACTCCTGCTGAGCTAGCCCAAAAGCCCAAGTCAGGTCATAGTATCAACACAATGTGTTGAGAAAAACAAGCCAAGGTCTAAGGACTCTTATTCTGTAACAGCTTTTTTCAACCTTCCCTCGGGAAGGACGGTAAGAGGAATAGCCTATCAACATTAGAACAAATGTATTTTTGAAACCAAAACATTTTAGGAACGTACTTTCTTAGGTCGCTGAAGAGATGAAAGAATCTCGGCTTCATCAGCTATTCCTGATATTGTAGGAAGATCTGATGCAGAAAAGATATCAGATGACGGGGATTCAGTGAGATTAGCATCCTGTGGTGGGAGAGTAACAGTAAGAGATTGTTGAATTGGCATGATTATTCCCAACGGCATCATCCTTTTCAAGGCACTGAATTCCGTTGAGATGTTAATTGTCCTTGATTTTGATTGGCCTGCATGGAAGCACAATTTGATCAAATGATCAATCAAGCTAGTGAACTGGCCAAACAGATTGTTAGCACTATTTCCATGGGCGGACCCCTTTTTAGCAGCTTGTATGATTTCTGCAGCAGCCTCTCGCCTTGAAGGAATCGTGGATTTTGAAACTGCTGCCATAATCCACAAGCCTTGTTGTGGGTACTGTCGGAGAACCGAAGTAATGATGTGTTTAACTAATCGAACAATTTCTTCATTCTGGTGGCAAATTCTTGAAACCAACTGAGGCAACACTGTTAACCACTGATATGCGGGCAAATCCTTCAAACAGCCCCTCATAATACTCATGACCTGCCAGAGAAGAAAGAGAAAACAGTAATAATCATTACAGATATAGGAAAAAAAAATAAGTGCCATCGGTCAAAATTAGTACGCAATGTAAAACTTCATTACATATCTTTAAATATTATAAGTACCTTCCCATTGACATTTTTCAAATCTTTGTTAGAGGATGAGCCAGCTCTTTGACAAATGCTTCCAAAGTCGAACCAGAGGGTTAACAACCTTGGAAGAGCTTGAAAGAGATTCTTGTGGCCCCTATGTAGCCCCTTTGCATAGAATAATAGAACATCAGGTACATAAAACCACCAACGCTTCTCAGAGGGACCTATTTCGGAATTTTCTTCTTGTCGTTTCCTGGCATCAACAAGCACATCATCACAATACTTAGCCATATAGAAGTATCCTTTCTCCCACATCGGCTGCAGTTCTCTCACCCTCGAATAAAGAGTAATCACATCTTCCTTCTGCTTCTGTCCAGTGTAATGGATCCACCTAGAATAAAGGAGAAGGGTCTTTGCAATGTCACGTTTCTCATTCAAAGTTTGAGTATTGGAAAGTACAGGTAGAGGGTTAAGTGGAACAAGAGAAAGGCTAGTAATTGATGATATTGCTGTAGACCCTACAACCTCAACTGGCTTATTCAGGAGATTTTGTTGTAGCTCTGCAATGGCACCATCGGATCTTCTGGTACTCCAAAGAAGCTTAGCCTTTTCCATGTGAACATTAGGCGCACCAGAAGCCTGGGCCTCAAGAATTGCTCTGGTTGCAGTCTCATAATGGCCGGCCAAGCGACAAAGCTTTGCATATTGAAGCCAGCAATTCCCAACTTCAGCACCAAGACCACTGGCACCAAATACCATTCTCCGGAAAGCCAAAAGTGGCTCTCTTGCCCACAATGATGGTTGAGTATATTTGAGCCTATTTTCCCAGTTAGCCATTAATTTTGAGAATTTCAGATCACTTGGAAGAAATGATTTCTCCAAGAAAGAGTCATTAACTAGAATAGCATGGAAGTCCTCCAGCTCCTGTAGTAAGTGAAGTTTGACGATGAATGGATAAGCCCGTGTATAGGAATCCATGCCTGCAGCAGCTAGAGGAGCAATCAGAACTTGTTTCGACACTCCAATTTTATCAGAAACAGAGAAATGATCCTTCTTCATCATTGCCTGCAGAATCTTTGCAACATCCATGTCAAAGGAAGCGTTACTCTCAGAGCTGCTACAAAGTAAACCCTCTTCATCAGCCCCACTAAGGTACTCATCCATCAAGTCCCACCTTCCAAGCCTCCATGCTGCTTGCACACCTTGCATGCACCATGTTTTTTTGTACTGTGGTATCCTAGAAATCAGACCGTCCACATGAGTTACCATGGCCTGAAGATGGCACATGTTCAGTAAGCAATTGAGGACATCCGAATGCCTCTGAACTGAAGTAGGCTCCATTTGCAAGGCCTGTTCACAGGAAGTAAAAACTTCAGCCCAGTTTCCTGATTTCTTGTTTGATAAGAGCTCATCTTGTAAACTTAATGATTTATGTAAACGTGCCAATCCAGAAAGACCATCAGGCTCATCCAAAAAGCTGTATATTTCCATCAGAAATGATACATCTTCATCCTCAAAGGTGCCACTCTTTTCAGCTGCAGGGTTGAAGGAACCTGACTTTTCACGCACATGAGACTCAAAGTACATTAAAGACCTTGCATAGGCTTGACACCTGAAGGAAGCTCTAGCGAGGGTAACTTTTGGAATAGCAGATAAAAGCCCTGAAACATATTGACATTGAGTAAGGAGTTGATCTTGATGCATTGAAGAAGCTGGATGCTTCGACTTGGATCCCTGTTGCTTCGAAGTTAAAGATTCTGAAAGAGCTAATTCTTGTTTAACATCATCCACCCACTGCCCAAGATTATCGAGAAGAGTAAAGATAGCTTGAATGCAAACTTCACTTTGGCCGCTGATGCCATGCACTGAAGCCCCACTGTGGTCTGAAGCTGCAGCATCAAGAACAGAGAGGATTTCTTGCGCAATGCCTAGACGTGCCTCCTCAGTGCCGTGACAGACAGCATTAAGAACTAAATATGGAAGCAGATATATTGCTGTTTGCATATCATGACGCACTATACCTCTGCAAGCATTAAAAATGCTTGCCCGGGATCCAGTAGCATGCACAGTCAGTTTTCTGATCCAATAATATATCCACCTTCTGAATGACATAGAAGGCAGGTAAATTGGGCCAGTAGATACAGAATCAGACCCACTTGGAAGCTGAAATCTAGAGGTCAAACAAGGGGCAATTATCTCTTTAACATAAATAGAGAATCGATCCCAGAACTTTCGACCCCTCATATTCATCTCATGGATATTATCAGAACCCATCGTCCCAGATGCAACAACCGTCAGATGTTCTTTATCCTTCAGCACCTGCAAAATAGAAGCAGGAACATTCTCATCAAGTGATGCCTCACAACCTGCAATCTTTAGCAGTTCCTGAATAGCCAATGCAGCTGAATCTTGAATAATGGTATCAGGTGCAGCTCTAAAAGCTCTAGCCAGATGTTTGTCAATCAACTCGAAAATAAGGTCATCATCTGAACACTCAATTTTAAAGCGCTGGCATGAAAAACCCTTCACTTTGGCAGGATCAACTGCACCCAATGCTCCAAGGCAATCAGCACAGACCAACTTTAGCTTCTGACCAACTACAGTTCTTGATTCTTCAGCACATCCTCTGAGTAAGGATGAGATCAAAGTGCTTAAAACATCCAAGTCTGAACAAGCTTCACCATTGATTAAGGCAGTAACATCCTCGCTTTTAAGTTTCAGCAACTTGCTCAACTCACATACTACCATGTACCTTACATTCAGATTCTCATGATTCAGACCATCAACAGCAGCTAGCAATTGATCTTTCAAAGTCATTGGCCCGCGCGCTTCTTGGATGGCTTTGTTCACTTCTGTCAGTGCAGCAATACTTGGCAAAAGAGGGAACTCATGAATATGCTGCTTCAAGATAGCCCTGTTCTTTAGGACAAGATCTTCTAGAATTTTCACCACTTTATTCAAAAGCACAGATGGATTGTCTTTATCTCTCTCCAAGAAGGGTATAAGAGCAGCAAAAACTTGAGAAATTACATGTTTAGTACTGGATGGAGACACTCTTGACAGTTGCTCAATGAAGAAATGCAAGACAGATAGACCCTCACACTGAAGAGATTCTTTATTAATGGCATGCATGAGAAGAACCAGTATTTTCGGCACATAAGTAGTAAGGTGTGAGCCTATCATTTCGATCAGTATCTCAATACGTTTCAAAGCTTGTTTCTGCAGTGACAAATCCTCAGCATGGAGCATTTTCCTGTCAATACTGTTAAGGAGACCAACAAAATGATTCCTCAAAAAGCCTGGAAGATCTTCATTACCAGTCAGAACTGTAGAAACTTTTCTAATCACCCGCGGTACTCGGTTTAACCTGGAAATGGAAGGCATATCAGTCACAGAAACTGGCAGAGTGATTAATATTTTCTAGGTGCTTTCCAGTGTTATGCAATTACAGTTATATAATCCCAGTTAAAGATATTCATAACACGAATCAGTATCCAGAAGCTTGTCAGTCGATGGAAATGTATCTTTGTGCATTGGTAGCTAAGGGAAAAGGAGGCTTTTGCTTCTAAAGGAAAAGGAAATAGTCAACAGATGGCTAAAGAAGGATTCCAATGTAACCAAGTTCTTAGTACAATATAATTTAATGTAGTATCACTGTTAACAGGAGTAGAACTTTATACCTTTCGTTTATCTCATCTGAATCACCACCATCAACAAAACATATAAGTTCATCCAAGAGAGCAGGTAATGCGGCTGCAAAGATTTCTTGGTTGTCAGAACCAGTCTGTATGCAGTAAAATTCCAAAGCTGACAGTAATCTTCGCTCATCAGCTTGATGGAGAGCAAAAGCAAGCACTTTTGGTATCCAGGTTACAATCAGTGGCACCATGTCAGTGTTCAAACACTTGGCCAACTCATTTATGATGTTAACTGCTTGATCATTATCCTGCTGAGACACTACAAGCTTTGGAAGAACAGCTGGAATCATTTTCTTGACAAGTTCTTCAGTTTCAACACCAAAAGCAGCCTCAGCAAACTCTCTAACCATGATTGGTCGGCTTGCAAGCCTCACTGATAGATAATCAAACAGCTCATTGCATATAAGAACAGCTTTTGAAACTAATAATTCACATCCTCCTTTAAGATGAAAGAAGCAGGATTTGCGTATTAACCTCGATGCGTTCATTCTCACTGTCACATGAGGATTATCAAGCTGCTCAACCAACAAAATCAGCAAAAACAAAAAGTGCTGACTGTGAACATCAACTGCCATCATAAGTTCAGCTGTAGATTCCAGAAGAGTTTCTAAGATCAGGGGGTCGTCAGCCGCTGTGAAAGCAAGTTTTATTACATCCAACAACTTTAGTTCGTTACTTCTACTTGATGCATTCTCGTCCAAAAATAAGCTACTCAAAACAGTATCCTGAAGGAAGTAACCAATCTGAGTGCAGAATGCATCTCTTATAGCCTTCCTTTTGTTTAGCAGAAGAAATTCAATGCATTTAATCCATTCAGATCTCGTTTTCAGCAGAACATCTCTGGTCCCATGTACAAGTATACGACGGATAACCCTCACACAGGAAAGTTGAACTTCTTCTGAAGACTCATCATATAGAAATTCAAAATATATATTCAATAGAAAACTGAAGTCAGAGTGGAAGTTGAGGTCCTTGCTCTGCACATCAGATGGATTAACAATTTTTGATGATAGTTCTTGATTGTGCACAACATTTGTGTCACATTTAGAACACCAGAAATTTTCTAGTAAATAATCTACTGTCTGACTCAGAATATCATCTTCAACATTCAATAATAGTTTGCAGGCATTTTTATCCCAATCCACAATACTGCTGCAAGTTCCAGAAAGACATGACAAAAACCCAAAAGAAATGGGAAAAACTCTCTTAACTTTTTCACATTCATCCTTCCCCAAAGATCTGCAAATGTGAAGCATGAAAACATAGAATCATACATAATAATCAAGTTAAATCCAGGTATTCGTAAACTTATGAATAAAAAATGATGACAATAAACCCAATTTTCATCAGTGTACTTTGTTGATTGGAAAAAGCGGGAGGGAGGGAGGGAGGGAGGGACGAAGGGGGAGGGTTTTAAAAATTTAAGCATGCAAGAAGCAAAAAATCAAAGGAACAAACATATTTCAATACTCTCTTACTCCAGTCTCTTGAAGACATTTGTGAGAACACCAAGTCCTGACCACATGACAATCACTGGTAAAGAAATAACAGCTTCAGCTCTGACTTCATCAAATTCATCACGAAGAGCCAAATCCAAGATTTCAGAATCACTTTCAGTCATGCTTTGACCAAGCTTGGAGAAAACTTGAAGAGCAGCACATTTTGCTTTCCTTGGAGGATGAGGTTCAGTAACTACAACATGATGGGTCCATGGAAGCTTTAGCACAACATTTAGAAGATCTGAACCGTAACCTTTATTTTTGAAAAGTTCAATCTCCATGAAAGAGGGACCTGCTCAAGAGGATGTGGTAGCCAGAAGCGAAATTACATGATATCAGCACATATTGTAGAGCCAACAGCCACACTCCAAAACAATAACTCTTAGAACCTAAAAAAGACAATGCATAATGTCTCAACAGGGGTCGACAATGCCTTTTTTTAAAAAGCTATAGGACCAATCATACCTTAAACTTGTCTTGTTTACTACAAAAATTCATAAAGAAATACTGAATTAGACAAAAATTAGAATTGTGCAGTATGTTGAGTTAGAAAATGAAATATAATAATTCTTGGTTAACAGGAAAGCAATTAGTTCAGCTACGACATCCCCCGTACTTAATTTTGCAGTAAAAATCTAGTCTGAGAGAATCAAGATTATTGCAAAAGAAGGCCTGAATATTGTGCTCAATTATGAGTACTTACACTACTCAAGTATGCAATGAATTGAGGATAAACGAGCTTTCATAGTCAGCAAATGTGTCAGAAAATAGTTGCAGTAAAAATTTAAACAATCCACTTTCCTTCAGAACTTATAAACTATCCTCAGGCAGCAAGCAATTTTCTCAGCAAAAGCTGTCAGAATAAATACAAAATAAAGCCTTGAGAAAATTTCTGTTTCCTTACCATGCAAAAGCAAGATGCGGTGAATTCCTTCCAGGTAGATGGAAATATCAACAGTAATTGGACATCCTTGCTTTGCCTACATGACGGAGAACCTAATTCACGATAGGGAAATATACGGTAGTATGAAAAATTGACAAGTTCAAGCATACCAGCTCACAAATCCATGGGATCCATGCATACATCTGCTGAAAGATACGGCATGATAAATTGGTCTGAGGATATCTGGAGAAGGCAATGCAAAGCATGCTAAGAGCTGTCAGTGCAACATTGGGTTTTAGAGAACCTGGTTTAACAGAGGGAGAGTCTAAAAGTTCAACAAATGAACGGAGCGCTTCACGCATATAATCTGCAAATTCTTCTTCTTTTTCACATCTAAAGATATGAGTAGGCTTAGGCTCCACTAGAACAGCATCAGAAAGCATATTTTCCTCATCTACCCTTGGACGCTTGATTTTTAAAATATTTACATCATTGATATGCCTCTTTTCTCCTACACTCCAGTTTTCATTTGCACTATAACCCGATGTTGATAATTCTAGACCAACATCATTTGTTAACCTCCCTCCAACACGATCAGGACCAAGAATAGCAAGAGCTACTCGAAAACAATCAATCAATGGAAAGCAAGGTTCTGATAAACATAGTATCTGTACAAGAGATTCAGGCTTCCATATATGAGTAGGGCAAGTTTTGGCAATCCGTTTGTATACAGTGCACAATGAAACCTGACAAACACATCCATTTACACAATAAGCTAGCACAGAAGAATCAACAAATGCCAAACAAGAATGTTCAAGCCTTGCAAAGAATAAGTGAGATGAAAAAAATCAACCTTAAGTTCCTGGCTCTTGGTTCTTGACATTGACCGAGGAAAAGTATTTACTAAAGCTGCAGCTGTCTGCTTTACAACAACATCAGGACAAGTAGAGTGTAATGTCTCAAGGCAAGCACCCATGGAGGAATCATAAGCCACATTCCTAAAATGTAAGCCCAGTATAATGTAGTAACAAACGGGAAAGTCAAGAAAACAGTTTGAAAGACTTCATTGTCAGTTTCTGTGTATCAGAGAGAGTAAGTAGTACCTTTTATAAATTTATTTGCTTTACTGATGAATTAGGAAATTAAATATGCAATCAGCACAAGAAGAGCAGAAATTTGATGATTTTGGTATTCCACAGTTTAAGGTTACTAACAAGAAATTTAACAATAAACAAGGGTATGTTCCAAACATCCAAAACACATACCTGAATACAGGAATTCCCTCTTGGTCCTCACTCAATATGGTGGATATTGACTGAATAAAATTCTCATGAGGAATGATGTCAAAGCTTATCACTGATCCAATGATGCATGCAAAGTCGAAACATGCCTTCCGAAAAATTTTCAATTGTTAGACAAACTTAACAAAAGGATACCACAAATCATGTAAATTAACCAAAAGAAACCACATTCTTTTAAATTGCTCATATGACGAATAAATAATCTATCATCATAAACTTGAAGCAATAATTTTACCCACCATATGCAAGTCAGCATCCCCATAACATAAGAGAGAACATGCAGCTGACACAAATGACACATTGATAAGACCTTCCACATATAGAGTTCCTTCAGTCAAGCATTTACTAATGAGCCTGATCATCCAAGTTGCAAAAGGTTGCCACCTCCTTTTGCCCAAAAGGTTGACCAAGATACCAAAGCCATTATTTGGTTTGCTACTTGCTGGGAGATCACAAAGACAAGTGGAATCACCAGAAACTTCACAAAAAGAATCATGAAAGCACTTTAAAGTCAATCCAATTGGCTCTATAAGGCTTGAACTGTCAACATCGAGAGAAGCAATGTACAAAATATCTGTATAAAGACAAAGGCATGTTAGCTTTCTTTAATGATTTTACCACACGTATGACATATGACGAGGGATAAATAAGGCATTGTAGAGATGAAGAGGTCATTGCACAAAAGCTTTTCCATTCTTTTAATACAGTGCCTTACCTTCAATGGCCAACATGGCATCAATGAAGAATAGACGATATGCATCAAGTGCTCCAGTGCGAAGCAAAGATAAAAGGAATCCAACTGTTTCAAAAATTACTCCATGTCGAGAACTGAAAAATAGCACAAATGTATAGCAGTTAAAATAGAAACTTCAACATCAAACAGAAAACTAAACAAGGCAGGAATTTAACGGTCATCATGACTGCCTGCACCCTCTGAATCCAACTCCCATGTTGAGATTGAAATCCTCTCATATTCGTCAGAAGGGAAGTGAAGATGTAGAAATAAATACCTAGAAAAAGTCAAAAGTCGAACAAGCTCTAAAACCCAAATTATGCAAAAGCTCTCAACATTAGCATTTCCACTGGTATTTATTTCAGAATTCGAAACCATCTAAGTTGTCAGAACATAGTATTCATTTCTTCTTTTTCCTTTCTATTCATGTGACCACATGGCATTATTATTATCTAGAACAAATACTATCAGGAAAATTCAAAAAACAAAATAATAATATAACTAACCGAAATGCAGGTTCTGCAAAGAAGGGTAAAATTCGACCAATCACGGGTAGAATGGCGCCAGCTTTCCCATTGTAAAATACTCCAGGAAAATTCCTTGCCGTTTGAGAAATGAGCTTCAATATAGCTATGACCTCTCTCTCACTGGCTGCAACATATCAGAATCCAACCAAAATTAGCCACAATCAATTTCTTTTTTTTTTTCCACAACCAAATTGATAAGTGTTTGCTAGGGAGAACTTCTGACATCATTTTCAAATAATCAGAATATTTTTGTGTATAGATTTTGTAGCGTCCGACTGTTTTTCTAAGAAGCTCTTGATAAGCACATTTGGGAAAAACGCAGATTCAAGCAAGAAGAAAGTTCAAAGAAAGTTCTTGTAAAAGCACATGCAGAGCGCAATTAAAAGCCCCAGACGAAGCATTATCTAGTATCAAAAAATAAGCATTAACTAACTATTATAATGAAAATAAAAAATAAAAAATAGTTTTAAAGAAAAATAAAAAATAGTTTTAAAGAAAAATAAAAGAAAGAAAGAAAGAAAGAGTACCGGAGGAAGAAGGAACGACGTAGGAGTGAAGAAGATTGGGGAGAACATCGCGGAATCGGGAGACCAAAGCGTCGTCGTTTTGGCTACGGCTCGTTGGCGTCGATGAAGACGCTGCTATTCGCTCTCGAAGTTCGTGCACTAGACTCGAGAGGTTCTTCGCCATTTCTTGAAGAAGAAGAAGAAGGCGTCTCCAGTACTCTTCTTCAAGCTGTCTCCTCTTTTTATTCCCTCGCAATTCGAATTGTTTTCACTTGTCGTTTCTGCCTCTGCCTCATCGTGTGTTGTAAGCTTTCCTAATTTCGCCGCGGTTTTTGCCTTTGCATATATATAATCGGAGCCAATTTTTTGTCTTCGAGAAATAATAAAAAAAAAAAAAAAGGTTAACTAGTGACTCATGTTTTAATAAATTTAAAAATAATGACATATATATTTAAAAAATGCTCCATCAAATAACAATTCTTTAACTTTTACTATTAATTCTAGGGTCAGGCTACAGTGTAATTGTGGTACCGTACCATAATTGCACCAGTCATGGATCTACTCAAATGAGTGGGATCCATTTAAATAAGTGAAAATTCAACGATTGGGTGCAACTGTGACACGGTACCATAATTGCACCACATATTTATCCTTAATTCTAAGAATAAAATTTAAACAAAAAAAGATTTATTTTAGGATTAATTACGATCATACAACACTTGTTTCGACAAAATTTCAAAATAGTTATAAATGTTATAAAAATACTTGATCAGGTAACATCCTATTAACTTTTACTGTTAATTTTAATGGACCAACAGTAAAATTAAAAAAAATAAACTTACTTTATTTATTTACTTTTTTTCATTTTCATCTCTCTCATTTTTCCTTCGTCTTCTCCAATTAATTTTCTCATTCTTTCTTCTTCTTCTTTAGTTTGTCCCCCCCCCCCCCCCCTTTCTCCTTCTTCTTCATCTTCTCCACGCCCATAGCATGATAGCAGTCGCGAGTTTGTGAGCTAAAGAAATAGTTTAATTCAATAGGGAAATTTAGAAAAAGAATAGTTTGATTTAACTAAACAAAAATATCTGTTAATTAGACTTGGATTATATACCTATATATATATATATATATAAAAGTGAGTTGGGATAAAAATATTATTTTGTGATTAATCGACTACTTCTATTAAAGTTTACAATGAAAGTTAACAAATTGCCATTTGATCAAGTATTTTTTTAAAACACGCTGCCATTTTGGAATTTGTTAAAAACAATGTCATCTGATTTTTTTTTTTCTAATACCATCTGATGTTAATTAGCCCTAAAATAAATCTTGTTTTTCTAATTTTACCCTTATCTGTTAGAATTAACGGTAAAAGTGAACATATTGTCGCCTGAGTGAGTATTTCTAAAACATGTGCTTTCATGTTAAAATTTGTCAAATCATGTGTCACCTAACTGTAATTATCCCAAAAAAATTATAGGGTTAAAAAATGAAATGGGAGAAAATTAAGGGCTCCCCATGATATTTTTACTGAAAACTATTAAGAATTATGTGGTGACAATGATCGTGGTGACGAATTTTGCATTAGAACTACCAAAAACAATAAGATGAGTTCTCTTAGGTTAAGTTTGGCACGCTGGATTGGATTGGACTAATTATTATGATTAGATTAGATTAAATTAGATTGGATTAAGTTGGATTATATTATGTGATGTATTATGTTTGGTACAATATCGGATTAGACAATGTTAAATCATAGTTAAATACAAAAAAATATTTATGAATATTTAAGAGTAATAATTAAAATTAATTTAAAAGTAATTAACAAGAGCATTAAATATGTAGTAAATTAGTTATTGGGTAGTCATGATTATAATAAACAAATATAAATTAATAAAAACTATTTAATTAATTTTTATTAGATATTTTAGATATATTTTATTTTATCAAAAAGTTTGCAAATAATGTATATATAAAATCAATTATTTACTTGTATTATTAATTTTCATGATTATTTTTAATATTACATTGGTGATTATTAAATTTAATAAAATCAATTATTATAACGAATTATTAAATAGTTAATTTTATTGGAGTAAAAGTACCAATTTAATTAGACTATAAAAGCAAAATAAAAAATAAATTGAATTAAATCATGAATAAAATAAATAAATAATTCATTAAATTTTAGGTTTAATTAATTAAATTTTAGGTTACAAGTAAAAAAATAGTGTTATTTAGGAAAGAAATATGAATAAATCTTTTTCTCTTATCCTAATCCTATCTAAACCCACTTATAAATTGGGATTGTTAATCCCATGATTTAAGGACTGAATTTAAATTTAGTCCTCCCCAATCCAATCCAAGCAAAGTATCCAAACATGGGATAAAATATTTAATCCCAAAGTTAATCCAATCCCATGCTTAATCCTAACTCCCAAACATGACCTTAAGGTCAGTTTAGTGATATTGAAGTTTTTAAATAATTATTGTTAGTTGTACTATAAAAATATTCAATTGTAAAAAGAATCGATTAAATGTTTAGTATTTTTTTTTTAAAAGTACTGTAAATTTTAATAACAATCATATGTATTTAGTAGATCTTATTATTAAATTGTTGTAAGAATATAAATAATTGAATTGGACATAATATTGATTAAATTTTATTTATATATTTTTGTAACATGAAAAATAAATATTTTATATTATTAATTTTATTTTATTTTGTTATCTCTATGTAATTGGTAATAATAATAAAAATCTCTTTAAAATTAATGATTTTATATCTCAGTTAAAAAGGATAATTTTGAATTTTTATAATATATATGAAAATACATATAGAATTATATTAAGTATAAAAATAATACTCAAAATTAGATTTGAAAAGTTACTCTAGGATGGAGTAATTTTGCCAAAAGTGATTTCTAAAACCAAAAGTGAATTTTAAAGCCAAAAGTGATTTCTAAAAAAATTTACCAAACGCTAAAATTATCTTTTAACTTTTCAAAATCACTTTTGAATCTTATAAAAGTCTCAAATGACTCCTTAATTGTGTGAATCATATCATATAATTGAATTAACGTTAAATGAGATTAAATTCATCCAATTGCTATATTTACATTATTAAAAAAAAAAAAGCATTTTACGGTATATTAAAACCAACATACAGAATATCAAGAGTAAATGACTTTATCATCGGCGGATTTTTTGGGATTAAATATTTTAAAATACCTTTACGAGTAATAAATTATGAATCTCGTCACACTTAATGAATTGTGTGAATAAAATTTTTCGAATAGAATGAAATTGTGCACTGTCCCTAAATAGCACCCATTATGTTAAAAATCACGACATGTCATGATAATTTACAACTTCAACACTGCTAATGAAAAGTCACTATCAAAATTATGTGTCATTAATTACAACCAAAATTTTGTTTGAAGATTTACTCCAATGCCTAATTTTTTTTTCACATAAATTAAGCTTGTATGAATGATCACCATCTATTTTTCAAATCAAAATTCTCATCTAAGATAATATAATACTCATCTACGATTCTCCATATTCCCTAAATAAAAAAATAAACGAAAAGAAAAGAAAAGAAAGACTTTCATAATGTTACAAAATGATAATTAATTAGCTTGTCGATGTGTTGTTGGTCCAACTAGAGGGCATTCGTTCGGAGACAATGGGAGCTGGAACTGATCGAACGTTGATGTCAAGAGGAAACAAGCGATATTGAATGTCAAGTTCTCTGAAGATTTTGACCATTTCTTCAACCAAAAGAGCTCTTCTCGTCCACCTTTCTCCCATGTCTTGGTGGTTCATCTTGTGACAAGGCCACACTGCTACTCTCAATCTTGTGAAATCCTCTACATCTTTCAGTATTATCATGGGAGCCGTACACCAATGCTCCTTCTTGCCCTCTATGTACCTACATTATTAATACAATGGCATAATTGTATAACTGTTATATTTATACAATTATTTTTTTCATATATATAATATCACAGCTCACATATCTTATAAATATTAATAATAAGGTGGGGTGGGCAAATATTAAATGTTAGTTAGTAAGCCGAACTTACCCAACAATTCTTTGTCTCATCAAAGCAATTTTTTCTGATGGAGTGGTGATATGGACGCAGAACTCAATCGCATCTCCCATATCTGGACTTTGATAAAAGTTATGGATAGGCTTTGTGGAAAGAACGCCATTCGGATAAATGATCTTCAGGTTGTCATATCTCAAAAATACTGTAGTTAGAACGTTCATCTCCTCCACTATCATCTGAAATTTATGTTACAATATGGATTTGAGCACCAAATATATATCACAAAATTGATTCAATGTACTATATAACAGAGATGTTAAATGATTCGGAGTTGGATTCAATTAATTAGTTTGATTAAGTTAATGCAATCCAAAGAATTCATTTTTACCCTGTTCGATTAATTAGCTTAATTATAAAAGCACAACAATTTAATATTTTTGACGGGCATACATTTTAATTTTACTCGACGGCTAACCATAATCACCAATCATTTACTCACTTACATTAGACAACTAGTAATTCTATTCAGCAATGGTTATGAATTACAGTCACAAACACTTCAACCCTAAACAAAACCTAAATTTAACGTAAAACTAAGATTCAACATTATTCTATATAAAATTTATCAACTGCAAGTACCTGCACTCCATCGACTTCACACCTATCACCCACATCAAATGGGTGAATAACGAATAAGAAAATGAGAGCCTCAAATATGGTCTTGCATGTATTTCCAAAAACAAAGGCAACAAGAACAAGCTGCGAGCTGAGGAACAATAGGAATTCGGTGGTGGCAATTTTAAGTATCAGAAGCCAAATGACTAATATAATTATTGCAAAAACAACATTCACTAGCTTGTGGAGCTTTTTCACTGCTGTTTTTGTGTCATTCAATGTCAAGGCAAGTGCTCTCCGTTCTCTAAATGCATTGACCTGTAAAATTTAAGTGCATGGCATTTTAGTTGTGACTACTGCCAAAGAAATAAGGAGAAATATTGTTTTTGAAAAAGATACAAAAATTATTTAAATAAAAATCATATTCTTTTCCAACCCTGTTATGAATGAAACTCAAATCTCAAACAACCTTGTATCATCCTAATAATCCTATTAATTTTTAAGTCAACTAGTAACCTAACAACTTCATTTCAGTTTTCAAGTAACTAGTGAGCACAGAATAGGTATGCTTGAAATTGAAGTGATCTGCTCCTCAAGACACAGCTACCACTGTAAGATGAAATCATTAGATATCAAGTATAAGTCGCATACCACCCAGTTCTTGAGGGAAGATTTGCTGATTCTCCCATTTTCTTTTGAACCTTCAAAGAGACTCATTGTCTTTACAGCTTCTTCTTCTTGCATAAATCGCATCAAATCCTCCAAATATATGTGCCTGTGATTTATATATATATATAAGTTTAAAAATGAACAAGTAAGATCACATATGTCATTAAAAATGCCTTGTTGAAAACTTTTAAGCACTTACTTTGAGCCATAGCGAGCAACATTCAAGAAAATCTTTCTAGCTGCAGCTTTAGCCTCATATTCACTTCTGATTTGATTAGCAGAATCATCAGCCTCAGGAGGTTGGCCAGGCAACTGCTCATCCAACGTTATCAGCGCGCCGTGTCTCACCATATTCACCAATCTCTTCATGTTCCAAGCAGAAACATTCTTCGGATTAAGCTTGTGTAAATGATCAATAGTGATCCCATCATGATCATTAGTTCCTTTCTTTGATGATGCTCGCGACAGCTTACCACTACCCTTATTATCCCTTGAACTTTTCCCTATCACTTTCCCACTCTTAGCAAATGCATATCTAAGATCAGGCGGCGAAACAGCCCCAGCATTTTGCAATTTGTTAACCTCAGTAGCTGTTTTTCTTTCCTCCTCATCATCATGCATTTGAATTTCAAGCAATGCCGGACCAGATAGTGTTTCAATTACATATTGATAAAACAACGATTCCTGGATTCTATCGAAATAAGTACTCACATGAAATGATGAAGCAAGCACTTTAATCATCAATGTTTTCACAAGCCACACTATGGTTCCAATCAAAAGACAAACTAGAATTTTAGTAATGTAACTAAGAATTGCACTTTTTGTCTCTCTTTCAACTTTACTGTCAAACAAATTATACCATGTAATCAACACAAGCCCTAGCCACAGACAATTTTGCACAGGCTTTTTGACCCCATATACAAAATACAAAAGCCTTTTCCGCAAAACAAAATTTCTCTCAATGAAAAAAACTATCAAACGAATCCCCCATCCTGAAACTAACCTACCACAAATCAAAACCAACACCATCACTTCCCATTTCCATAACTTAAGATCCCACAGACTTTTTTTCTTAATCTCATGAATTAACAAACTACACAATAAAGCAGCAACTATCAAAATCAAACTCGCCCATTCAATGAATATCAATGCACTAAACTTAGACCTTGTGAATTCCTCTGGCAAGTCTTCACCAAACACTGTCTCATCATCATCATCACCACCCATTTTCCCCAGCAACCCGGACCTTAATTGACCCGATTTGGGTATCCGCTCAATTATTTCCTCCGGCGGCGGGTCTTGCAGCCTTGATCTTGTCTTTGACCTTGTCAATGTAGCTGTCAGAGTATGTGGCCTTCTTTGAAAGGACAAATTATTAGACGTGCACCGCAAGATTTCATCTCTTTTAGATCGACCAAAGCTTGGTTCCGCTTGTATTACTTGTTCAGGCGAGTCCTTGCATCTTCTTCTCACTGATTCTTTAGCAGCAGCATCAACAACAGGGCTTGGCTCAAATGAAACCCTAATTTCTCTCGACACATCCGTGCTATGAGGCGAAGACGGGGTATTAGCGTTGTTGTTATTACAATTGTTGCTTTGTGTAAACTGTTGAAGCTCATCCATCTCTAAGTCCATGTCAAGGACAATTTCGCCAATATCTTTTTGCTTGTTCAAGAACTGACCGATCAGCTTCGAGGGCGGATCATTATAATCTTTATTATTTTCATCCTCACGTTGCGTGAATTTGATGGTTCTACGTTTGTAGTCACCGCTTCTCATATTTCTTTCACTAATTTTTTCACCATCATCTTCGTCATCGTCAGAGCAAAACTGGCAACTTGATTCTCTTATAGTAGGAGTATTATTATAAAGAAGACGATGATGACGATCATTATCCGTGCCGCCATAACCGCCGTCCATCTTGATGGTATCTTGAGCTCCAACGGCTGTGATATTTTTTTGACGTTCTTCATCTAAGAGAATGGAGGATTCTCCGCGGCTAGAGGCATTGCTGCTGCTGGTTCTTCCGGATTTTTCATGGATGTGCTTGTAAGAGCCATGGGACTTGAATGAGTTATTCAAAGACAGCAACTGCATTACTTGAGGTGTAATGCATTGAAGAAGGGAAGTGATAAATTGATGTTTGGTATCCAAGAAAATTTAAAGGAAAATGATATGAGTACTTTTGGGAAATTTAAAAGAATTATTTGATGCGTTTGTTTAATTGTGAACTTAGATGTAGGGACGGAAGTGGAGAGCTTGTAACATATCATAATTATTTGTGGCGCAACCGCAAAAGGTGAGAGATACACACGAGATAAGTGCATGGTTAGGTTTAGAAAGTTCACGACGCGATTGTAATAAAGCCTGTGCATGTTGACAAATATAACCCTAGTATTAATGATTAACTACCATAATGGCCCCGATCTAGAGCATGGGCATTAGGAAAAATAAAAGAGAGAGATTATAGCAGCTAACAAGAGATTGTGCCACCAAAATTATCTATCAGACTATCACAGAGTCTCGGCATTATCGGGATATAAAGAGGGAAAAAAAATAAAAGAAATTGACTTAGGCTCCGTTTGAGATTGAGGTTGAAATTCAATTAATTGTTTATTTTATAATTTTTGACAGAAATAGCATTTGGTAAATTTTGTAAAGTAAGTTATTTCATAATTTTTTCTATTTTGACAGCAACTTTTAAAAGTAGGCGGGGTTGCTTTTCATAAACAATTTATTAAATAAGTCACTGCACTTTTTTAAAGTTCCTATTAGAACCTGAATATTTTATAAAAAGATAATTATATCTTAATTTACCACAAACCCTAATATATAACCATTAGGTATTATACTACCGCCACAATTAAATTACCACCACAACTATTGTATGTTCTCTCCACTATCAATTTAATGTGAATATAATAAATATTACTTTTTATTTTATTTGGATTATGTATAAGTATGAATTTTTTATCAAATTCATGTAATAGACTATGAAACTCATTACATTTTATTTAATTGAGGTTTTTTTTTGCATTATGCAATTTTACGTATTTAAAAAAAAGATATGTCTAAATAATTTATTAAACATACTCTAAAAATAAAGGCAATTTAAATTTATATCTATTTTGGACATATAATAAAATAACATTTTTATAATAGAATTTACCAAACACGTGTACTCTATTTTTTAAACTCATAGTAACAATACAGTTCACAAAGCATGAAGCTGCTTTTTTAATCAGCGGCTTATTTCATCCTCACAGTAAAAGCAACTTATTTAATCAGTCAACGTAATCCCAAATTGGCCCTTAATTGAATGGATGTTGTAACGTTTATATTAAGACCCCATTTGGTAAGTTATGACGTTTAACTAAGGACTCCATTTGGTACCTGGAAGCCACAAACAACACAAATATTATGAAAAGGAAAATATATAGTAGTGGAAGAACCTCAACTGTTGTGAAATTATAAATATATTTACCATTCATTTTAATATTCTAGTATGTGTTGTTATTGACAAGAAATATTTTTGATCCGTACCCTTGTGATGGAAAGTATTGCTTTACAAAATGAAGACGTTGGAACTGGAGTTAAAACAATTAATTGTACGATAAGACAACGTTAACTAAAAAACAAGGGTACAACTGGAATTTGTCATCACTTTTGGCAAGAAATGCTCCACTTATTTTCTGCTAGTGCTTTTTGCTCCGTATAGAAGTGTTTCTCTGTCAACGCTCATGGAACCAAAGAGCCCTTAAAAACGTACGCCACAAAATAGGGTTCACGCATTGGAGCTAACAAAAAGTTTTAAGTTGGGTCACGAAGTTTCTTCAATAACCAATAACCCAAAAGCAAAAGGATGGAAAATGACCATAAGACCATGCACACACACCATTCAGCTGATAAATTTGACATAAATTTGATTGTCTTCGCGGGACGATCCCATGTCACAATCATGAATCATACCATATAAGCAAATGATATCGACAAGCACAATTAGCAATGACAAGTGCTACACTATACATCAACGGGGGAAAAATTTTTGGCAGTTGAGAAGAAAATAGGCAAAAGTGATCCATTGCTCTAAGATATATGCTTCTGCTCACTCAAAGAAAGTATATCACTGTTATTAATTTTAAAGATGCATGTGATATATGCCAAGGAACATAGCTCATCCATGTCGCTGTCCCACAGTACAAATTAATGGAATGGTGGCAGGAGGGTGGATAAATGAAAGACATAATGACATATAATACGGGTATAAATGAAATTTTAAAAAAAGCCCTCAAACATTTGGATTAAGTACTGTACAGTGATGAGAAATAAGAAGCCGGTAGATTCCCTACACAATTAAAGCTCGTGTCCACGTCATTAACATTAGCATACCTCCTGTCTATTTCAATGGTGGCCTCTTCTAAGGACTGATAAGAAACCCCCAGATGATTTTTCTTTGCGCCGCTCCTCATTTTCCTCACCAACCTGTTACACAAACTATCAAGCATTAGCTAGAAAATACTGATGATTGCAGTTTGATGAAGACATCAAATGGCGTTCAATGAAACAAACCAACTGTTTCATATTTAATGAAATATTGCTTTAATATTCTGTAGGCCTGGATCAAACAAAAGAAATCTAGGTCAAGCTAACATAAAGAGAATATACCTCCTTAGCAATTTGCTGCAGAATCTCTATTATTTCAGAAAAATCAGGTCTTAGAGCTGGATCTTGCTGCCAGCACCTCTCCAGCAACTCAGCTAGTTTTGGCTGACTGTTTTTGGGAATTGTAGGCCGTAGACCCTGGAATGAAAATAAATTGTCACTTATTAGTGCTTATCGCACATAGTAGTCATAATTCTAAACAGACTTTCTTAATCTTTGTTCCAGGAAGGAGTGATGTACCTTCTGGACCACCCCAACAGCTGCCTGTAATGGAGTCAAGTATTCGTATGGAAGCTGGCAAACAAAGATGCAATTACATAAATTTAAAGCAAACTATAACATTTTCCGTAGAAACAGTATAGCCCCCCCCCCCAACAACCAAAAAAAAAAGGACGAAAAAAAAAATGGCAAAATAAGTACCTTTCCAGTTAGCAACTCCCATAATACAATTCCAAAACTAAAAACATCAGCTTTGTGATCGTATGGCTTGTGTTCTATGACCTTCAATGCAAAATAAACCTTGTAAGAAACACAGAGAATGAAGTGCAAACTCAAGCAATTGATAGACTGTCTCTTAATGCATTCAAAACAATTTTCCTTTATTTTATTTTTATTTTTTTTTGTTTTACAATAAAGGACAATATCATAGACAAGAACTAATTCTTTCCAAGCAATCTGATTGTTCGCATCACAATTGTTTTTCCAAGACTCTTAATCACTTAAGATGCCAAGTGGGAAAAAAAACAAGAAAAAAAGAGGACAAATATAACATACTAATTAACCATTTCTTGAATGTCAAACGGAAAAGATGGTATCGAATTGTCAATACACAGGAAGAAAGATATATGTGTGCATTGTACAAATCAAACGATTCACATAATCAGAGGCTTACCTCAGGAGCCATCCACCGGTATGTCCCAGTTTCTGCTGTCATAACGCCAGATTGAGCTTTCACTCTAGCGACCCCAAAATCAGCTACCTTAACCACCTGTCACATAAATCCCATAACAGAATCTTTCTTTCTAAGCATCCCTCATTGACAAGATGGGAAAAAAGATGCATGAGCAGATGACCATACGTAAAAATATATATCATGGTAATACACTAATATATACGTGGCAGGAATGGAGGGAAAAACAGGCTAGGCACATACTATAGAAGAAGGCATCCTAAACCGATTGAGATCTGACACATTCAATGAGAAAAAACCATACTACAAACGAGTCACTGTATGATTTTGAGCTATGGACCTCCAAAAGATAGACTATCCCATATACCTTGCCTGTAACATTAAAGCTAACTTCTGATTCATGAGATAAAAATTTTATAGAACAGAAAAGGGGCATCTGAATTCTTTTCATCACAACTAGACCTCCTAAAAATTATCCAATAAGTTCCAAATTGTAACAATACGTCATTTCCCAAAAACAAATTGGATTAAAATAGTATACCAAGCAAAACAAAGAAATTAATTCTCTTCCCTTTCCACAAAACAAGATTGACACAGTGAAAAGCCACAAAGATAGGAGAAGACTTACTTCATTTTCATCCATTAGAAGATTTGCAGCCTTCAAATCCCTGTGGATTATATTGTTTTGGTGCAAGTAGTTCATTCCTTTGGAAACATCTATTGCTACTTTAAGTAAGGATGGAAGCTTGAAAACACCCTTCAGTTTGTGCAGGTAGTCATACACGCTTCCACCAGACATGAATTCTAATGCAAAAAAGCATTGAAGAGACGGGGGAGAATCAGAAGAGGAATAAAAAGGATAAAAATAAAATGAAGCACAAATGTAGAAGGACATTGGGCTTTACCTGTTACAATGCACAAGCTTGGAGGCTTAGTGCATGCACCTATGAATTGTACAACATTTTTATGCCGAACCTTCCTGCAAGTTCCAAAAGGAGTACAAAAACTTTAAAGCAACAGATACATGCAAAAGACAAAATATTTTTTATTTCAAAAAATAATCCTGGGAAAGAAAGTCAAATTATTCTTGTCTTTAAATTTAGTCCAAGAGGAAAATCTGCAGCATAACTGGAAAAACAGCTACTGTAGCTATGAATATGACAAACCTCATTATAAAGACCTCCTGGGCAAACTCTTTCTGCATATCCGAATTTATACGTTCGGGCTTAAGGACTTTAATAGCCACATCTTGACTACAATATGTACCTCTGTACCTGGATCACTTAAAATAGAAGTGTTAAACCGAGCATGCAAACACAAAATCAGCATACGTGCACAAGTAATAAACTTACAAATCACCATATGACCCAGAAGCAACTTTGCTCCCAAACTTCAGATGTTTAGGATCAATTTCCCAGACATCAGTCCCATCATTAGGTATTTTCAAATGATAGGGATGACTTTTCATCCCAGTATCCTCAGGTTCACTCGTGGGAGATGATGAGCGATGACTGGGCCAACCTTGCCTCTGCATAACAACCAATGAAAAGTGAATCAAGAATGCACTTCTCATAGTATCTCAAAATGGGCTGCACATCCGATTAAAGTATTCAAAATGCACATTAAGTCTAAACTAACATCATGAAACTCTACCTCAAGCTTTAAAACTTCCTTTTCAAGTGCAGCTCTAAGCTGCTCTGTCTCCTGCCAATTATAATACACATCTGTCAAGCAGGTTCTCATAATAAACTTATTTCTTCGATATAAGAGTGTTGAAGTTTGGCTGTTATATATTAAAAGATGAACACCATTTGGAAAGTTTTAAACTTCATTGGAACTCCCAATATGACTCAATTCTACAAATCAGAATATGAAAGTTCTAGTAAAGGGCAAAAAATCTACCATAATTTAAACAATTCATAAAGTTTTCTCCTGATATTGAGGTTGAAGGCATAGTTAATTTAAGTTGAGATAAAATCAGAACTCTTTCTCTCATATAGTCAACCAAACCTTTTCAAAATTAAGATTACCAACTAAAATATAATATATTACCTCATATGGCCAACCATCAACCACGAAGACATCTAAGGAGTAACCATCAACTGTGGAAAATGCATGTGCTTCTTGGATGTTCAGCCCAATATCAGCCAGTAAGGCAGTCAACTGAAAATTTTGCACAAGGCAATCAACGTCATGATTTGAGAAGAAATATCACATGATCATTGTAAGTAACATGATATATAAGATTTTTGGTGAACTGCCAGGATCTCAAATGAGAATTGGTTTGACAGCCCTAATTGTGGTGGAATATTTCTGAGATGTTCATGAATCATGTGTAAGCTCAAGGGCTTTAGATGTTAAGCAATTCATATGTAAGTTGGACATCAGAACTAATAAATTACCCAAACTAAAATAACTTGAAAGATGTATATTGCCATCAGTACAATCACACATGCTTATGTGCAAATGCACGCCTATTGTACACAAGTAATCCAGTCAGAGAGTAAGATCTAAGCTTTTGAATTCATGGTTTAAGTACCAAAAAGAATACTCCAAGTAATAGTTCAAGCCACCACATAAATTTTCAAAGCTCAGAAAGAAACAAGCTTGAAAAAAATATGACAACTAACTTGGGTATTCCAAAACCTATTATATACCTGACTGAGAAGTTTGGGCTTGTCATCTGTTGAAAATGTAATTTCATGCATGGGCCTACATCATATCCAATTACACAAAATGAGAATTTTAGCAACCAAATCTATGAAAGTAAAAAATACAGCTTACTTAAATAAGTGAAAAAATCAATATTAAGCATGTGTATGAACACGTGATATTACATCCATAATCAAAACTGAATATCACCATCAAGGACAAAGGAAGCAGTTAGCTTATGAAATGAGCTGAAAAAATACTTAAAAAATGTCCATATAATTTGAATAAGCAAATTTCTGGTCGGGTCATTTAATAATTTGCTTTAGGAATTCCATGATTACTTTCAATGTTGTATTTTAAAACAAAAGAAGAATCAACCAATTAGTGACCATGATTATTAACTAACAGGTAACAGGAAACAAGATGGTTGAAATCAAGGACAACACTAATTTCAGAGATAACTAAGAACTTAAGAACTAATTTAAAAGAGAAGCAAACCATATCTGATTTTGACCAGACATTCTCAAAAGGACATATTCAGATGAAAATATTTACCGAGAAAATTGTACATTGGCATGTACAGAATTATCCCCATCTAGATTATGAGAATTATTTGCTTCAATTGCCAGAGCTTCAAGATTAGGTGATGAACCGAAGGCAGGTGGTGGATGTATGCTGGCAATTGAAAGCCAGCAAGTTATGTCAGCATTCTAAATTACAATCATCAAGTGACAAAATAAACAACAACGTAGAAGCAAGAAACCAGTGTGATTCCAGAAATAAACTGTTTGAAAAGCCACACCTCTGTCTTTGAGCTGGTACTTCAGAATCCAGAAGAGAAGAAACAGCTGAATTCCGATCAGATACAGGATGAACCTGCACAAACAAGCAATTTCCATTCCTACTTAAAAAGAAAGATGAAAATAAAAAAAATCAGAATGTTAAACACCTACATGAGATAAAATCGAAAAATGCAAGAGGATTCATCGAAATCAAGCCAGCATCTAAGTTTAAAATATGAAACATGACCTTGATAGGGCAAGAACAAGTAACTGGACACAATAATTTCATTACATAACATTAGTAAAGACATCACTATGTTAAACTGGAGACATGAAGTACTGACAAATAACTTCAACCACCCAAACGGAAATGTTGAGGGTTTAACATCCAAATACTTATTTGAATGAGATGCATTAATTCTTAAATAAATCACATTCCAGAAAACAATGGTAGCAACAAATGGGGCCCAATCAAATCGAATTTCGAAACTCAATCAAGAAAAATAACATTCCAATGCAATAAATAACCATCATTGGCTCAATTAGTTTTTGTTTTTACACATACAAAATCAAGAAAAGAAATGTTTTGGGGTGTTACACATAATCCCTTTCACTCTTTTAAAGTATTCTTTTTCCCAAGCAAACATTTAATTTGATGTTGAATGCTTTCTAGAATTTTCAAATGGTCAAGTCTCAAAAGAGAAGAGAGACATCTTGAGTGTGTATACAGTGCAAGCTATTGATAGAAAAATATTGAAATTTTCGCTAATGCTCATGCATGAACTTAACAAATCAACACATGCCTGCACAAGACGGACTTCAATTGCGGGTCTATTTCTCGGATCATGAGCCAAATGTAGTAATCTCTTGTGCATAAGTACATCCTCAGCCCTCTCCACATTCACATCCAACGCATATCTTCAAACAAATCAACTCAACAAACAAATCAGTTACCATAAAATCAAGAATTAAGAAGTAACCAAATTAAATGAAAAATAAAACTAGCCCTATCGATAATCTAACTCACTGCACAGCAGCTAAACAAGTAATTTAACACATGATTTAAAAAGTATCAAACGTCTAATATTTCTGGAAATAAATAAACGAGGAAAGATAAATGCGGGAGAAGCTTTACGAGTCCGAACAATAACTTAAGAGCAAAAAAAATAAGAATGAAAATGAAAATGAAAAGAAAAAGTGAAAAATGAAAATAAAAAATCGATCTTTGTGGAAGGATGTGGTTGTTCGTACGTAAAAGCGTACGGAAGAGAACCGTACCGAGTAGGGAGGCGATTGAAGTGAGTCCAGAGTTCGTCGTCGAAGCGAGGCTGGATAGCTTCGTCGTTGTTAGATTCTTTAAGCCGACCAAGTACCTCATTGTAAACTCCAAGTTTCTGGCGATGTTGCCGGCTCTGATGCTGCGGCGGCGGCGACGAAGTCGATGACGTGTCGCTCGCCCTACTCCCACAGCTCTCGTTGTTATTTTCCTCCATCACCATTTGATTTGAACCACAAAATATGATCAAACGAATAGAAGCGAAAAGAGAATTCGGAGGCTTTTTTATAAAAATAAAGAAGAATAAAAAAAAATTGCGATTTTATTTTTGTGATTGTGTTTTGTGTGTGTTTGCTTGTTTTGTTTTTGCTGTGGTGGTGGTTTACGTGAACTGAGTTGGTTTATAGAGACGGAAGCAGATTTGAAGAGAGGTTTCGAATTTTATTGAATTGAAAACATATATATTGTTTATTATTATTATTATTATTATTATTATTATTATTATTATAGCCATTGTGTGAGAGTTTGGGCGTGTATTGGTTTCGCGGAATGTTTAACGGCGTAACGCGCACGTCTGAAACCTGCCGTATAATTATTATGCAACGCGTAAAAGATTTTAGGGTCAGTTTGGTTCGGTTTTTTTGATAAGTTGGACCCAATATGGGTTAATTTTGATAAATCTACTCGGAAATTGATTGTTTTTAGATTATTTTCTTATTTTTAAAAAACTTTAATTTGTTCCCCTATAACCAAAGATTTCTATTAACTCACTCCTTATTTTTTTCCTTTTTCTTTTGAATAAAAATAGATAACTTGAGGTGTTAAAAAATAAATAAAATGATTTATAAATAGTTAATTTATGATAAAGCAATACGAAATTTATCTAAATTTAAAATTGATTATGATTTGAGAATTGAATATTTAGGTTTTCTTTTAATCAATGTATTTTATTTTTAGAAATTCAAACTGAATCATATCAAATGATTCAAAAAATTTAAAATTAAATTAAAATTTTATAAAATTCACAATCGAGCCAACTCAATTCTTGATTTATATCGATCTGATTAAAATGTACGCCCTTAATTATACAACTACTCAAGATTTTACTCAAAATTTTCTTAAAAGTAAGGGATATCTTAAAAATGCTATGCACGGTAAAAAAATAAATATTCAACGAGTATTCTTTGTACTCTTATTAATTTCCAAAGCAAAGGAATTGTTTTCTTTTTGCACTGCTCCCACAATCCCACTCGTGTTGAAATCTTAAAACCCTAGAAGAGGAATGACGTGGTTACAGATCATAATACGAATTATGAAAAGAAAATTGTAAATTAAATATGATTAAAAGTAATCTTTAATTAATTTAAATTATCCCTTGTATCGGCAATGCCAAAGCGCACCCCTGAATCTGCCCAATCAGCGTTCAAACTTCTCTTGCAGTCTAACGTTACCAAAAAGTGGCGTAAACGAACCAAGTGGCATATTCTTCTTTTGGGCGTTTATTGGATTTGGATAAGCTCTAACCGCAAAGACAATTATGCCCTTGATAATTAGTTCGTTTTGGTGACTAGATTAATTGTTGGGTCTATTCTAATTGCTATTTATTACTCGATTCTAATTACTAAATTTAGAAGAGCAGTCGGAGACTACTCTATTTAGGTCCTTAACAAAGGTTTTATTTGGTATTGAAGTGCTGTAGTTTTTAAATAACGGCGGCTGTAGAAAAAAAAATATATTTATAAAATAAAAATTAATAGTATATAATAAATACAATTTTTAATTACTAATTTTTATGAAATTAATAAATAAATAATAAAATTTTCACCATAGAAGTGTAAAATCAAAACAACTTAATTTTAAAGTTACAGCAGTTAATATTTACTGAACTCTTTAGTGCTATAACTTTTAAGTTATAAGGTCATGTTTGGATGTTGGATAAAAAGTGAGATTAGACTAATTTAAAGAATAAAAAATTAATCCAATTCAAAGTTATGTTTGGCTGTCAGGACTAACAAAATTAGTCCAAATTTTAGTTCAACATTAATAGGACTATTAATCCCCATTTTCATATGGGTTTACATAGGATTAGATATTTAATAGTTTAAATTTGTTACTATTGTCAAAAATGTATTCAATAATTATTTTTTAACTTTTTTAGAATTTAATATTAAATCAAAATTTTAATTTAATAATTTATTTTAACTAGTATGTAATTTATTAAATAAAAAAATTATTCAATTTATTTAATTCCAATAATATTGAAATCTAAATATTAAATTTAACAAATAGTAATATGATTTAAAAAATAATATATTATTTAAATAGTTATTTTAGCTTCATTAAATTAAATTTAACATATTCCTGTCCGACACTATACCAAACAAAAGACAATACTTATATAATCTAGTGTAATGCAATCTAATCTAATCCTAAGAGTTAATCCAATCCAATCCGATCTTCCAAACGTAGCCTAAATGTCTAACCTCGATCCTAAACAGGACGAAAATGGACAAGGTGAAAGCCAAAATGAGATTTTCCTTTTGCTTGGAGCAAAATTTAAATATTGAAGACGTTAATGTAATTTCAATCCTAATATTGAAAATGTTAATGGTATCTTTTATGAAATTTGAAAATTGCAATCAAATACATATCTTTACTGAATACTAAAGTTTATTTTAGAAGATAAACAATAGTCGATCATGTTTTGAATAACTTTTTGCTAAAGTTTTCGTTGACAACTATTAAGACTATCTTATAGATTTGATTGAGTGATTTTAATATAATTTTAATTAATTGGCTATCTGAATTAAAAATTTAGTCGATCTATGTAGCTAAAAAATTAATTGACTTTATTAATCCTTCTATTTTTAAATAAATAGTTAAATAAAAATGAGTAGGACTCGAAAAAGAAAAAAAAGCAGATTAATAAGTGAAAGATTCATTCCTTGCAATACATTCTTTTTAATTCAATCCATTTTAAAATAAAAATTACTTCCTACGAGCTGTTTGATGACTAAAATCTTTCCAACAACTAATTAGATTCATAAATCTAGATTGATTTCTTAACACGCAAAGTTAATTAAATTTTATCACAAAAAAATAAAGACGTTCGTAGTTTGGTTCGCAATAGTGACATTCACGTGCAGAGTGTGAGATACAAAACAAAGAAGAGAAAAGTTTGAGGAAAAAAAGGGGGAAAAAAAAAATGATATTGATTAAGTAGTTGAGAGGGTGCGTGAGTAAGGTCTAGAGTCGAGAGAAGTCTTTCTTTGTTGACTTGACGATGGCGTGTAAGGTGGAGAATCAACAAAAGCGATAAGAAACTTGATATTTTCGTGATGTGATTTGCGCTGCGCAATCACCCATAATCGGAAATTTTTTTGTTGCATTTTCCTCTATCTTTGGTTTTGGAAACAACCTTCAGTTCTCAATCACTCTAGCCTCGCCCAGGCGTCGGCCCGCCTCTGCTTTTGGCATCATTAATTTGCCATTTGGCTTGTTCTCCGTCGCAAGCTCATCTTTCCTTCCATATTGCTTGGACCACGTAAAAGTTTAATTATATATACAATATATGGTAGATTCCACCTCTGTTTGGGTTAGACATTCAAGTTTAACATGCGTTTGAATTTTGGTTTTTTTTATGTGTAATTTATTTGAGATGATAAAATTAAAATTTCTTATTTTGAAAATAAAAAGTGGGGGGGTTCGAACACCACTCGCATGAGTGGGAAGAAAATTAAGTCCTCACTAAGTTAAATAATAACACTAAAATAATTTTTCTTTTCAAGTTAAAAAAGTCATCTTAATTAATTATTTTTTTTTTTTGGTAAATATCTGCATGATTCGGATCCGTGAAAAAAGTTTACAACTCACCACCTTTTGATATTAGCATATATTATAATTGTACTTGAAGTCAAAAATCAATATTAGAATTAATATATTTGTTTAAACACATGATACACACATTACAGTAATAGTACTATTGAACAAGTTGACAGAAGTCTAGAACTAACTGATACCCAGTTGCCACTAGCTAAACATGCAAAAATCGTGGTCTCAAAATTACTAAATTTAGAAAAGGTGTAAAATTACTAAAATGACAACATCATCTATAACGGCGTTAAGCAATTGTAAATTCCGTAGACAATCCGGACACGTCGGGATATGGAAAAAAAAAAGATTAAATTAATTACCAAACCAAATTCGTGATTAGATTAATCCTAATTTACGAAGCTAAGAATGGGGAAGAGGAGATCCGCCTCCGTACGTCCACGTGGCAAGCGGAGGATGCGGGAGAAAGAAGTTAACCTCGCACGAGCAGGCGGGGGATTCGCATCCGTTGAAAGGAATAAACCGCGGCATTTAATTGATTTCGTTGGGTGACGTGGACGTAAGCGCTGATGACGTGGAGCAGGCCGCCAACGTGGAGAGACATGATGGATGGCGTGGAAAAAGCGGCCTTTCGGGGTGACGAAGGGGCGGATGAGGTTAACAACAAAACAAGTCAAAGAGAGAGATCAAACGACAGCACTGCCAGCGAAGCGGCGAGTGGTCGTCGCTGGAATAGCCGGTAAAGAATTAGTAAGTGAAGTTATTAAATCTTATCCAAAACAGAGGATATTTATTTATTTATTTATTTATTTGAGATTTGAGTGGGTCAGGTGATGACGTGGACGGTGCAGATGACAACTGGGGAAGGTTTAGATGAAAAGATCTAGCAACCAAGTACAAAGCCATCTAATTCAGTAATTCCTGGGTAATATTTTTTTTTTCTGTTTTAATAAAATTCCTAGGTAGCTTGACTGACTCATGTCATGTGGTGGGGGTCAAAGTTTGTGTTGATGCGCTGGTGTAGAGTTGTCAGATAAAACTGAAGAAAATAAAAAGTGACAAGTCCTAAGTGAGATGCCCATCATGTCTATTAGATGATGATCCAAAAGAAAAACATATCCAAATCAAAGAAGTAACTGCAGGAGGTTTAGCTATTTCAGTGTGCTTTGATTCAATAATATGTGAGATCCTAACTTTTTACTTTCATTATCGTGTATTATTTTATCTATTAGATGATAATTTTATAATTTATAAAATTATTTAACTACCGTTCATGGATGAATGGCATATTAATTGAAATTTAAATTAGAAATTGAATGTAGGGATGCCTATCATTGTTTTTTTTTTGTTACATGCATGTCCTTAATATGGTTCGTGAATATATTACATGCAAAATAAGTGTTACGTGCATATATTTATGCTGCGTTTACTTTTTGGATTGGAGTGAGAATTATGAGGAGTGGGAATCCTTGAATTAGGAGTGTGGAGTGGGAGTGGGAGTAGGTTGTTTACTTACACTAGAATGGAAGCATGGAATAGAGATCAGAATCCAATTTATGTGTTTACTTTGTCTTGGATTAGGAGTAAATAGTTTCAAATTACAATTTTATCCTTATTTAAAGAATTATAATTTTTAATTACAAAACTAATAAAAAATATATTAAATGAATAATATTTATTTTATTATATTTGTAAATTTATTATAATTATTAATATTCTTAATTATGAACAATAAATTATTAATTTTAATATAAAATGAAACCTTATTTTATTTTATTTAATATAATTATATTAAATTTATTATTAAATAATAATATAATATTATTTAGTACAAAATTAATATTTTATTAGAATAAACTATTTAGTATTATTAATATTAAATAAATATAGTACTATTATTTTTAAAATAAATATAATAATATTATATTTATTAATTCTCTATTAATATAATAATATTATTTTAAAATAATTTTAACTTAGAATCAATGTAAATTATTATTTAGTTAAATATAATATTATTATTCAAATAAATATTATTTATTTTATTTTATTAATTATAAAATATTAAATTAAATTAAATTAAAAATGAAAGGGTAAAAAAGGGAGAGGTGGGAGTGGATTCCCACTCCCACCTCCCCCAATGGGAGTCCCACTCCCACTCCCCACTCCAAAAATGAGTGGGGCCCACGGAGTGGGATTCCCAATCCGTGGCCATTTTAAGCAAGTAAACGCTGGAGTGGGAGGAATCCACACTCCTCACTCCCACTCCAGCAAGTAAACACAACCTTAATGTGGCGCACATTTATAAATTGAGATGAATTAATATTACTCGCGTTTTTACGATTAGATAATGATGAGAATAATCATTCCGAATTTCTAGAAATTAAGATAAGAATAATTACTCACTTTCTTGATAGAGGGGAGTGAATAAAATCCAATATAAATACTAAGGGTCCCTAACCAAGCCAATAATGATTTTGCCTGTGAATTATACCCATCAAACTTAAAGGTTATATGATGGAATAGTTAGAAATACTAAGTATTCTTTAAATTTAACTTGAACAACAATGATTGGAGGTGGAAGTAGATAATTTATTTAAGTTTATAATCGATAATATATTCTTGTATATATTATTATTAAGCTAACATTTTTTTATATTTAACAATGATTGAGATGCTATTTAGTCAAGTAGACATTATATTTTGTTTATTTCAGATTATGTTTAGTTTACTGTTTTGTTAACATTTTCAATGATCTTGTTGGAGCTTTATGAAAATTAAAGACTCGAGCTTAGAAAAAAAGAAAACATGGGAAAATTTTCGAGTATTCTAAGAGGATGATGATTTGTAACTTATATCAACTTAAAAGTAGTATCTAAAAATTCAAGTATTATATGGTTGTCAATATATCTTAAATTATTAGATGCAATTTTTGTGTTGGATTAGTCACACTGTTATTTATAAAAAAAAAAAAAAAAAGATATTTGAAACTTTAAAGTTATCCTACGTACACATAATAGTTAGATTCTATCGTTTCAAAAATATACTGTATGTTAGAATTTTTATCGTCATATAAATGAATTTCTAAACTTTTTTAAAATTAAATATCAATTTAGAGTGTAGATTATTCTTTATTTTGTTGATCAAGACTTTTTATTATAATATCGATGGATTTATCATGTAATTTTTTTTGTTTGAATTAATTGCAGGTTTGTAAAGTAAGAGTATCATAAAAAAAAAAAACTCTTCAAATAAGATTTTATTATTTATTTGAAGATTCACATCAGCATTTAAGGTTAAAAAAGACACTCCAATTAAGATTCTTCAAATAAGAAACCATCATCTCTCTTTAAATTTGGAGAGTTACTTTTTTCCTCCTCAATTTATATTTTATTACTTTTTGTTAAAGAAAGAGAGAGATGCACTTTAATTACTATTGACTTTTCTATTAAAAAATTAGTTATTTAATTAAAATAATATTAATTAATTTCTATTTGAAGAGTCTTTTGAAGAATAATATATTTTTTCACTCTTCTATACACCACATAGGTAAGCAAATAAATATTTGAAGAGTAAAATTTATAGAGCCTTTTTGAGACGCTCTAACATTAAAAAAAAAAAAAAAGAAAACTGTGATTGTTATAGGAATAAAGATGCATACATGCTAATGCTATGGTGTATGGACTCATGAAAGCAGTGGGAATATTTCATCCTGCCAACAACGAGTTATTAGAGCGCATGCCCGCTCGCTACATTATTATTTATTTTCCATGCATCCAATGAGTAACTTATATATATATTCCAAGCATCGAATAAATAAATGTCGTCATTAATTAATTAATTGTATCATTTGTACGTACCTCAAGATACACTTTGATTACAGCCGTCTCACAGGCCAAGTTTGAATATAGGATTTCTATGAGAATTTGAACCATATATGATAAATTTAAAACAAACATGACATAACAAAAATCACAGCACAACCTAAACAAAATAATAAACCATTAATTAATTGGCTTGATCTTGTTTGTTTGTTATTTTTTTTTTCCTTTTTTGGTCAAGTTTATTTAGCAATTAATTAAGATGTATTAGAAGTGAATGTTCAATGTACTTAGACGATTTTTACCAATTCATCGAACCTGGACATGGAATGCTTCCTCTCAATATTTTTTTTGTATCTAAAAATAACAGTAATTAAAAGAAAATAAAATAAAATAATGTAATACACTTATATAGTTGAGATATATATATTTTTAAATTTTTACGTGTTACCGATTGATTTTATTAAAGGGATGGTATTACACAAATTGTCAAATATAAATCCAAACCAAATACGTGCCGTATCATTGAGAAAATGATCGTCCACCAAAATAGATTTTATTATGAACATTAATAATAATAATAATATGGTGAGCAGCTAAATACATGACACAACATTGTAACTTTATACAAATTAATAGTGTCTAAGCTATGCATTAACTATATACCATATACTATGTCGTAATGTTGCTCGATATTATAACACGAACAACATTGCACAATATACCAATACTTGAATTTACCCCCAACTTTGATTATTATTAATATTATTTTTTTTTAACGTGTGCACAATATTTCTACTGATACTCGGTGAAGTTCTCTTCCTTTACTATTTTATATTTTATTTACTACCCAATCATGTAATTGTATAGATAAGAATATTTTAGGATGGAAATGGATAAACTTTTTTCACGACATAATATCCAAGGCAGATTTTTTCTTTTTATTTTTAAAAGGTTTAAAAAAGTTTTAATGTCGAAAAGAAAATCTTTAATATCTGGTTTTATAGAGGGATTTAAGAGTACATATTAGTCTAATAATTTTTTTACTTCCGGAGCCAACCGGACAAGGACCAGATCATTTTCATTTTAATATTCGCAGTTGATGATAGGAGCAAGTGGCTTACACGTGGATTTAATAGATCAGTTTATTTATTTGTGTATCATGGGCCCATATTTTAATAATGGGCCATATCTTCTTGTAACTACTACATTGTTGTCATAACTTAAACAATCTTGTGAGGTAATATTCGCGTGTTACTAGAAGTTCAACTGTAACGTCGCAAAATCTATAAGTCTTTGGTCCAATGGGAGAAATCTTACACTTACAATATTGAGTGTAAGAGTTTGAGCCTCCGTAAGAGTATATTATAGAGGTTAGTTTCAGTTCTTCCTCAATTATTAACTAATTGAGTGAAGACAGTCTATCCCTTACGAAATGTGAGTGGAGTAGACACCTCTCGAACGAAATGTGAGTGGAGTAAGCACACATCGAATATTAAAGAGGGTTTAAAGTATTTTGACAAGTACTTTAGTGGGTTAATGTATGGCGATGGTTCCAGTTGTTTAGTACGATTGTAAATATTGTAATTGTAATGTCTAATATAATATCAGTAACAATCTATGTATAACAAAATTAAAAAAAAAAATTGTAACGCGGCAAAAGGTCTTGGCCTTGGGGATTAATCACATGCATTATTTGCGAATTATATTATAAATATGAATTGACTTGTTAGGATAATATAATTTTTTGCACGCATGAGATTAGGATATCAATGTTATTTCAAAATAAATAAATAAAATAAGCGAGAAAATGAGAGTTTTTTTTTTTCCCCATAGTCCAAACCCCTCTTAAATTATTTTATAATTTTATACTTTAAATTTTCATTAAAACGAAAATGACCTTCTCTTTTAGCTAATAAACAACAAAAATGACATTACTTTGAATAGGAGGTAACAGTGGTTTAGTGACAGCATGTACATGTGTTTGAAAAATGATTATAATTAGATAACAGTTTCTTGTTGCTAGACGATATGTCCAGACTGGAATTCACATTCTAATTTTAATACACGTGAATCACGATCCCAACTCGGCAATGGACTCTTGAAAAGAGACTTTAATATTGACTGAAGATATTATTATTAAGTATGAAGCTGCCTTTTTCTTTTCTTTTTTTACTTAAAATGGAAAAAAAAGCTATTTTGAAAAATTTACACCGAATATGTTTAAAACACACGTTAAAAGCATGCACTTAATTACAACTTTCTCTTCCCCTAATGTCAAATTATTCGAAAAAAAATAAATAAGCTGAAAGGTATTCTGTCAGCATCTTGTCTGCATCTTATTCATAATTTTATATAATTATCAATGTTCTTCAAAGAGTTTGGTGCATGGAAATCACCCGGCCATGGGGTATAGACTAACGAAAAAGTTCAAGTCCCCAGCTATGCGAGATTTAAAATTTTCTCTCGTTAATTACTATCTTTATATAGCGTATATTTTTCAGCTAAAAATATATTTAGTGCATGTTTGGTATGACTCGTTTATTAGACATAAGTATTCATTTAATGCCATAAGTCATTTTCAATTTTTTTGGTTGTTATTTGGTTATTTTTTTAGTAGAGTTTTTAAAAATTAAATAAATTATTTTGCCTCTAACGTTTCGAAGCTTAAATTTTAAAATTTTAGTGATTGACGTTGAAAAGTATATTTAAAATGTTAAATTATCTAAAAATATCATTTTTATTTGACAAATTTATTTTATTTTTTTAATAACATAACGTTATAAAATTTACTTGTTAAAGTCATTTTACAATTTTTAGTAAAAGCTCTCATTAACTATCAAACAATTAAAATATTTTTAATGAAAATTCCACTCGTAAAAATTCTATTAACAAAGGTTCTATTTAAATAAATTCTATTTAAAAAACTATGCTAAAGAAAACCTTAGTAGTCAAGAGACTAGTTATGTTATATTTGTATGGAATTAACTCTCATAACTCGCTGATTGTAACGCCAACAGATTTTAAGTAATAAACAATTTGATGAAGAATTGAAGTGGAATCTTTTGCCATCATTGACAGAAATGATCTTCATAGATCTTCACAGTAATAATTGATGCACAGAAAGGAGACAAGCATCACTTTCATGGCCACCCCACCCAGCATAAAAATATAAAAGAAGCAAGATAATGAACATCAATGAGGGCCTAAAGATGAAATAGGAATCCACTTTAAATATTCCTTTGAACAAAGTTGGTGGGGGCAGGCACCAAGAACGCAGGATCAGTGGATCACCATCAACAATTTTTTTTCTTTTTTTTTGGGTGTGGATAAGGTTACTAGTCAACAAACATTATTATCATTTGTTATAACTGATACCTTGGATTGGAGCTTCACCCACCAGGGCTTGTCTCGTCAAAACGCAGTGACATATAAACATAAAATTCTAATTTTGATTGTCGGCAGAACTCGCCTTTTATTTGACGTAGGTTTCAAGCTATGCTTGGTAATCTCTAGACTACGTTATAACTGTAACGATTTAGACTCTCACTAAACGTATAATAATTGTAATTTCAATAGCAGATATGTGAAATTAACAGAGAGCACACTAAAATTGCCAAAACAGGAGAGTTGAAGAATCTGTGCACTAAAACACATAACTAAGTAATGCAACCGCTTCAATGATCTACGGCTCCGCAAGATTGTTCCTATGCACGATATGTTTGATTAAACATATCATAGCAAAGCCTGTTTCATTTTTAATCATTTCGTAGCAAAATGAAATCCTATGGAGTTATTAGCAAAGAACTACAATCAACAGTGTTCAAAAGCGAAAGCAAACTCAAGGCTTTGCGAAATTTAAACACAAATTTACATGTAAGAGTTAACAGTATGTAGATATACACAATCAATGAAAACTGATACAAGTTACACGTACATGCATACATACAAGGTGAAACCTTATCTTAGCAAATTACTCCATTGGTTCTGCATTGATTTCTGCATTGGCCATCTCCTCGTCGTTGTCACTCTCGTCCTCTCCTTCCATAAGCCACTGCTCAAGTTCGTCGACCTCATCATAGTCATGCATGTACATACCATCAGAGTTATCCCACTGGTCAACACCCAGTTCCTCACCACGGCAAGCCACGTTCAGGAATGGTCTACTCCTGGCTAAAGCATCTAAGATATCTCTATTTACACTCCCTGTCACTCCCAACCATCTCAACCTTGGAAAGTAAGGTTTCTTTAACCACCGGAATGCAAGCTGTGTTATGCCACCACAGTTATAAAGATCCAACAACCTTATGCTACTACCATACCATCTGTCGTCATCAACCAGCATTGAGGCCAGTGCAATAACAGAGGTGTCACCTATCAGCGGACATTGTCGCACTCGGAGTTCTGAGATTGGCACCCGACATGTTGCCAGTGTCAAAATCCCATTATCGGAGAGGTGTGGGAGATTTGACAGATCCAATTCTTGAAGCTGCAGTTTAGAAGTGCCATCAAACAGAGCAGAGATGCATTTGTCTGTGAGTCTCTTGCACCCTCTAAGAGACAACTTAACTAATGAAGTTATGACAGTGAGTCTTAAATAAGACACACCCACATCACTTATATCAGACCCATCCAATAATAAAATCTTCAATTGAGGAAGGGAACTGATTGCTCGAAGGGCTTCGTCCCCAAGGTTTTTGCAATCTCTCAAGTCAAGAACTTTAATACCTGTGTTGGATGCCAAGCTTTTGATGGCATGATTGGTTAGAAGATTACACCATCTCAAGCAAACATGTGTCAACGAAAGAGAAGTTGCAGAGATGTCATGGAAAACCAAATCGGTCAACTGAGTCCCATGAGACACCCTAAGCTTGTATAGGTTAGAGCAGGAATGCAGAATTGTCTTGAACCCTGTATCTGTAACACGACAGAAGCCACCAAGACAAATACTTTCCATGCTTGCACACTTGTCAGCCATTAAAAGAATGCCGAGATCATTAACTCTTCTAAAATAGGTGATGAGGAACTCCTGGCTCCGGATGAGTGAGAGGTGTTTCAATTTCCCATGTTGATTAATCTGTTGAAGGCCAGAGTTTGTGAGATCAAATGTTATCCTTGGTTCTATAAGGGGAGCATCTCGAAGATCCAAATGTGTCAAGGAGACAAGTCCTTGTGATATTGTGCCAACCATAGCATCAGTAATGTAGTCAACTGAAAGGCATAACTTCTGAATGCCTGGCAATATGGATGGTCGAATTTGGTTCGGTGATTGATGGGGTTCGACATTTGGGCTAAGCAATTCGGTCACCATAACAGAAGATATGTAGCCGATCTCAAGAGAAGTTAGCTTTTCTGAAGCTAAAGCCCAAACTCGAGCAAAGTTATGACGAAGAAAGAGTGAGATGTCAAACATTAGGATCAATGCCTACCAAAACAATCACAAAAACATTAGATAACAAGTAGTGGATGATCCAAAAATGTCACAGAAATTTCGAGTGCAAAATGTAAGATGAAAAATTAACATAACGTATCTAATACAAAGTAGATAAAAACATCAGCTGCGTAGAATCTAAGGAAACTTCAGCAGGTTCAACCAATTTTTTTTTTCCCTTTTTTAATATATTTAACCAGAATATCAACCAAATAGCTTCTTATCAACCAAATAGCTTCAAAGGAAACTTCATCATGTACAAAATTCATTTTTGTTTCTTAGATAATATTTTAACAGAAGTAGAAGAAGCTGATCAAATCCATGACTAAACCACCAGATGGCCCTGAAATCAACTGATCCATTTCAAATATCTAGACAAATTGTTTTCCCTATATTTTCCATTCACTCTTTTATTAACTACTCCGGAAACTAGCTTACTTCTAATTGAGGACAACCATTGAGCAACTCCTCCAAATCAGAGATATGAATAGACCGTCCCCTCTTTTCAGCAACAGAACCCAAGTACAGGGACCTGAAGGAAAGTTGACATAGAATCCAATAACAAGGTTGCTAATAATAAAGCGAAGCTAAATAAACTCATATATTTCACCATAATTATAGCAACAATGCGTTCTAGATCACAGCATGCGACTATTCTTATGAGGATAAAAGAGATGGGAATGAAGAATAGACCTTAGATCCTTGCATTTCCCTCCGATCTCAGAAAGCAACTTCCCACTAAAATCTGCACAATTATGCAGACAAAGCTCGTGCAATGTAGGCCGAAGCATAAGCTCAATGGCTGAATCATCAAGCTTACCACAATCAACCTTTAAGCTCCTAAGATATGGATTTGGTGGTAACAAAGGCTTGATAATTTCCGTCGACAGTGCAATATCCTTCAACGTAAATCCACCAACAAAGATCAATTCCACTTCATAAACGAAATCAACTAAAAAGAAACCAGAACCCACATAACTTCTCTTGAATTAATTTCATTCCAAAACAAATATAACATGCAAATAATTTGAGACTCTTTAGCTTTGATTTTCTTTCATTCTGCCCCCCACAAATTTTCACCAACATTCATATGAACCTCTGGGGTTTTCTCACACATGCTTTATTCATTAGAAGAAAAAAAAAAAAACCCACAATCAAATTAAGCAAGAAAAAAAGATAAAACTTTGATAACCAACAGCTGAAACGGCATAAACAAACAACTTACAAGAAGATGGAAACTGGTCAGAAAAGAGAGGATCTGAGCGGCACAGGCCCTGAAAGTACTGCAAGTAGCAGCAACGGAGGAGATCGAAGCCACGTCAAGCTTTGTGATTATGGTACACAAGAGAGCCGCAGGCAGCTGATCTAGGCTCTTGCCGCTGGTTTCGGCAGCGGCCATTTGCCTTTGCTTTCTTCTCTCGCAGACTCGATCTGTTGATAATTTGATTGAGTGTTGTTTTAAAGGAGAGGTTTCTTATCGGGTTCACTTTGGCTCGGCTTACTATGCTGACGCTGAATAGTGAATACTATGAATGTACTAGCAAGTAGTTGACATGTTAGATTTGCTATGTTATGAAATGGGATAATCACAAATACATCCTTTCACTTTATACTTTTCCAAGTAAGCGTATAGTTTGTTGATTTTGTATGAAATAGGTCACTTATCTTTATTTTACTTGGCCGCATTATCCTTTCAACCCTGACCCCCTTATCTTTTTCTTTTTTTGGATAGGGGGTGTTAATTTGTGCTATCGTATGAGGTTTGTGTTATGTCAAATTTAAATTAATATAAATATGACTTATTTATTATTCATGTCAAAATATTTACAGACACCACAAAATTGATATGATTACTAAATGAATCATTTTTATTAGACATGGCTAGTACAAGATACAAAATTGATATGATTACTAAATGAATCATTTTTATTAGACATGACTAGTACAAGATGAATGCAACTGCATGATTAATATCTAATTAACACTAGACATGGATGGGTAAATAGATAAATATTTTGACATAATACAATAGTAACAATATAAATAATATTCGTGTTATAAATATTCTTGTAGATTAAGATATTATAATATGAATATATTATGCTTCATAAATGAACTGCGACAAATAAGACACGATCATTGATTGTGTTAATTTCCTTTTGAACTTAAAATTTTGAGTATTTCAGTTGTTACACTAATGATTTGGGACCGATTTTGATGCAATGGAAAGATTCTGTCTTTACTGAGAAATTGCAAGAGTTTTAGGATCCGCTGTAAATATCTGAAGACGATATTCATACGGTAACTGTATTTGGAGTTCAGTTAACATCATTACGTTCCGTCCTTTGTCAACCGGGTTGGGTTGCCCGTTGGGCTGTAAAATGGTCTTTACGGGGATTGCCGGAAGAGTGGTGCCGCTGCCACCCCTCAATTTATCTTAAGAAACCCCTTTCTCAAATATAACTAATAAATCTCCAGAGGTTGTAGAGAGAGAGTCGAATATTAGTTTAAATAACTCTCTCCCTCTCCTCTGCTTAATCTTCTTATTCGTCTTCTTTTTGTTTGGTTTTTAATCTTAATCCAATCAGAAGCAAGGTTAAAATTGTAATCTTACAGACAAAGGGGAATCTTTTAAGACTTTGATTGAAACTTTGAAAGGATCTTAAATTCCATGAATGAAGAAGAAACAAAAGGATCTTAAATTCCTTCCTTGTTATTATATACCTCATTAATTTTTGTCAATGTCCGGCAAACACAATGTGCTTTTCTTTGACCCACATAACACTCTACAAGAGACAAAGTCACAATGCAGAAGTACAGCTACAAACACACAATCAAGTACAAGTTTCCTCCTTCAAAGGAAGACAGGCTTTATGTCAACCAGTTTACTGGTTAACTCAACTCTGTACTGTGTATCAAACTGCGAGATAATTCACAACAATCAACATTGTCCCAAAGCCCATCATCACCAATGCTAAATTCGTCCTCCTGCAGCATAATGCACAAAGGCTGACATCACCTTGAATCAACAACAGAAAATTCTCTATCCGCAGCATAATCAATAAAACTATAAAGCGGTAACACGTTGTCTCCATACTTCTTGAACCTATCCAATTCCTCTTTAGCCTTGGCTCTAAGTTCCTCAGCCACCTCCATAGCCTTCTCAACCCCGTAGAATGCCACATAGCTCTTCCCCTTCTTTTTCTTCTTCTCTTCATCTCTTGGAGTCTGTGCCTTTGCTTCCAATATGTCATCAACTACTTGGTATAATACCCCAACAGCTCTTCCATACCTCCGCAAGCTCTGTATCTCATCATCATCTGCACCAGCCAAGAACCCACCACACACCGCTGAGCACTCACTCATTTCACCGAATTTTTTCTCCTGGACAAATTCAACCAAGTTGGGTTCACCCTCAAGATCAAGGAACTGCCCGGCAGCCATGCCAGTGGACCCCACAGCACGGGCAATCTCAGCAATCACCCGAAGGACACGGGGCTCAGGCACGAGATGGGGGGGTGTGTGGGACACAATGTGTTGGAAACCAAGGGGGAAGAGTGCATCCCCTGCAAGGATAGCTATGTCAACACCATAGACTGTGTGGTTTGAGGGCTGACCTCGGCGAGATGGGTCATCATCCATGCAAGGAAGATCGTCATGAATCAATGAAGCAGCATGGACCTGTGATTAGAAAAAGGGGATAACCAATGCAAATACTCACAGCCATCCTCAGACCTTGTTATCCAACAGAAACATATTATTGAAATACTATACTTTTTTCTTAAACATCTTGAAATTACCAATATCAAAACTCGGATAAAATTTTTGCTGCAAAGGCAACAGAAAAAGCTTCTAAAATATTAAGAAATTTTTTTTTTTTTTTTGGTTGGCTGCACTAGATTGAGCCTTGAAACTAAATTCACTAGAAGATGTCTAATCGCAATTTCACTGTCAGATTGCTTAGAACACCAAAAATTAATGCATAAGAACAAGGAATGAGAAGCCTTTCACCACAATAGAATAAGCTTTTTAAATCTTTCTTCAGCAATTCTTACATGTTCAGAATCCTATAGGTATCATTCTCATTTACATCAAGATTCTCAAGCCTATAAAACTAAGTGCCACAACCAAACAGAATTATGGGCAAGATTCAAAGCACAAAACCATAAACTTTATCAAAACACTTATCAAATTCTTCATCGTCCCACTCCCACGGCAATTATAAACAACCAACACAAAAACAAGCCAACTGAAGATCTAATTCAACATCTTCCGATGCCCAAAAGTAAGCCCAATTCAAACTCTTCATAACCAACACAAAAAGAATAATAATAAAAATGTCAATAAACAAAAACAAAAATGAGCTGCACAAACCGTACCATTTCAAGAGCGCAAGCTGTGGGAAAAGCTGCAATCCGATTAACACCAAAGAGCTCGCAAGCTGCCACACACATGACAGGCGGCGCCCGCTTAGTTCCCTTGGCTAACACCGAATATCTCATGGATTCATAGATCTGCTCTGGGTACTTAACTGTGATTGCTTTTTCCAAATTCTGATCAATTTCAGTAATAAGGGTAGTCCAGTAAGTCTTCAAATCAAACTGGGTGGATCTCAACTGGCTTGCAGCAGAGACTGGTAAAGACGAACAACGAACGGGGAATTTTCTTGGAAGGCAAACACATGGCGGGTTTGCTAATAATGCTGATGAAAAAATCATTTTTTTTTTTAAAAAAATTGTTTCTTTGGTGTTTTGGAGTACAGGTTGAATTGAAGCGTTTGTGATTGTTCCGGCGTAAAGATTTTAGCATAAGGAAACAAGGATGGAAATTTTAATATATCTACAACGTGATTTCAGTGATAGGGGAGACGGCAAAATGGAAAACGATTAGGGATAATTACACTTGAATCCCTTTATTTATAGAAGTTCATAGTTGTTACCCTTGTGGCAAAAGGGTTCTTTAGTTTTAGGAAATGTCTTGTTATAGAAAAAACTTTTTATAGAAAAAGAAAGTTGGTGTTTCTTATATGAAATTTTAAACAATGTATTAATAAATTTTTAGGTCAACAATACATACAGAAAGAAATAATTTTTTAGGTCATTAAAATTGTATTACCCAAAGAGTAGTATAAACCTAAACTTTTAGGTCATTATAATTGTATTATCCAAAGATTAGTATAAAAGTCGGAGGCAATGACGGAGAAATTGATATAAAAATGAAATTTTTAAAAATTATTTACCATAAAGACACAGCTAATCAATTATAAACCCATTGGATCAATTCAGAAAGAAAAGAAAACAAAAAAAAAAAGAAGAAGAACGAAACCCAGTGTTATTATTGGTCATCACCTTCGTACATGACCCTTCTTATTGACATAATTAATTATTAAACACATATGATATTCAGTGATTCCCTTTCACACTTTAATTAGAAGATAACATGAATAATAAATTTTTAATGTTATAGTGAAAGATTAGTGCAACTAATAGGTTTTTATCGCTATAATGGAAGATTAATTAATGCAGCTTAAGATTTTTCACCTATCTGAATCAATTGAACATATAAACTATAATAAAATTTTTCTATAATTATAATGTTCAGACAAATTATTATTTTTAGTATGAGAAGGCAATGACAAATTATTTTACTATATTTAGTTTTATATTTTGGGAATATAAATATTTTTAATTATTTAATGAATTGTATAATTTTTAATTAATTGAAAAATTATGAAAATATAAGGTAATTGTCAAAATTTTTAATCAATTTTGAAATTTTTTTCTTAATTAAATACAAAATTAAGAAAATTTTTATTGTAGTTTGTATATTCAATTGATTCAGATATATAAACATAAATTTTTACACAAAATCTCAATCTTTAAATCATAATTAATTTAATAATTGAAATTAATGTGAATTTAAATTTCTTTTGTAATAAAAAAACTAATGAAATTGGGCTGCGCTAAAATTAATAATATTATTCTTTGTAATTATTATTAACTTTTTTAAATTCTACTTTCCTTGTTTCTCTACTTATCTATTCCTAATATCATCTTTTGAGCTTATTTGGGATTGCTTTTAATAGGTTTAAAAGTGATTTCAAAAATCTAAAAGTTAATTTTGGTGTTTGGTAAAAATAATTAAAATCACTTTTGTCAAAATCACCCACTTCTACAATTGAGTTTAAAAAGTATGGAAGGAATAACTTTTATATTTTGATTTTAAGAGCCAATTTTATCCTTTAATACAATTTCATAAATATTCTTAAAATTATTACCTAAACCCTAGAATTATCCTTATTCAAATCAGAAACAAAATCAATATTTTAATATTTTTTTAATTATAATTCATGTTTACCCTATTTCTTCTTCATATTTTACATTACATCAACAGTTCCCTACAACAAAGAGACAGGATACAATAATGTTCCCTACAACAGCGAAATATTTATTAATTTGTCTATAATAAAGTATATGAGCTAAAATATTTAGACAAATACATAATTAAACTAAAAATTTTCTATAATCATATTGTTCAACCAACAAAATGAATAAAAATTCACAAATGAAAGAAATGACCAAATATAATTAAACTAATATATATAGACTCTTCTACATGTTCTTAAAATATTCTTTATTACTCGTGACTCTTTCATTCAACTTATACTCAAGTTTATTTCCATATAAAAGCAATTGTTCCCTCTTAATGATTCTGTTTATGGTTTTCTCATACCATAATTTCTGCCCTCTACCAAGGCGACTAGCTTGTCTTCCATTTCGAAGGCTCGTGTGAATATTAAGTACTGAGGTTTGCCTCATTTTTGAAGTAAGATGGCGCTTCTCCATTAGTTCAATTTCACACCTCAACATATAATGTGTTCGAGGGATTCTCGATCTCCTTTAACATGCGAGCCTTAAAAACAAGTGTATTATCATCATCGTGTAAGGAGTTTATGAGGACTCGTTGATAATAATCCCAGTTTGTATACTTAATATACACTTTTCTGTACATTAAGCGGATAAAAATGCCATATATGTCTTCTATATTCATGCATATAGAACGATTATGGTCCATCTTATAATTCTCCATTTTCTTCACAAGCTCTTCATGAGATAAGTTATTATTAGTCTCAATTAGATCCATAAGTGAAACCCAAGCTCTAATTGTCATTAATCTCTCTTTCTCAATCCACAATTTTCTAACAGGAGGCATCTAAGACAAATAACACAAAATTGATATTAGTAATTGTTAACAAATGACTAAAATACGAGATATAATCAAATTTCAGCCACTTTCCATGAAAAACATATTTTCGAGCTCCCACTAGAGCGAAATATTTATTAATATATAATGCTCATCCAAGAAATAATATATATTTTGATCCAAATTTTATTTCAAAATTAAAAATTAAGAAACTTTGATTTTAAGTTAAAAATAAATAGAAAATTAAATCTCGGATCAAACGGCACCCAAATCAGAGTCCCGAATAGCAAGATATATTGAAAATATTAATCTGGACGCATTATACCACACACACGGTCAGGCGCGTGCGCAATTGCGCATGCACATAATCAGAGAGTGGGACCCATGCACCACCTCTTTCAGCTTCGATGACGTTGGGTCTGGCGCCTTCTGACTCGATTTTTTGTCATGGTTTCAATGATGGCTTTAGATTTTCAATCGGAGGTCAGAGTAAGCTGGAATCATCAAAAAACCAATTCTGGTACTATTCACCATCTTCTCCAAAATTAGGATTTGGAAAAATATACACCGTCCACCCGTTTTTTCCAACTTTTTCAAAAATACAATTCTGTTTTTTTTTTAGCTGGAATCCACCTAAAGTTACTTTTGGTTTCACTTTTCCACTTCCGTTTGGAATCCGTTAAGAAAACTAACGGAAACTTAAAAAATATCCATTTTACCCCTCAAAACGAAAATAACAATTTCACCCTAAAAATTGGCAAAAATAATCAAATTAAATCTAAATATTTTCCCCATCGGTTAATAAAGAAATTAATTCCACAACCATCAAATGCATGTTTTTTTTTTTAAATATGCATGTAATTAGAATGCTAAATTATAATAGTAGTATTAAAAATAGCTCAATCTCGCAAACCATCAATTGAATTTAAAATAAGTAGATTTTTATTATTTATTGAGGAGTAATGATACAGCCACAAACTATTGTACAAACTTATTTTGTATAAACTGACGTGGCACTAATTCATTGGTTGAATGAAAATATAAAATAATGAAAACAAGTCATATGGGCCAAGTGATATTTAATTCAACCAATCTTATCATGCCACATAAGTTTGTACAAAATAAGTTTGTACAAGAGTTTGTGGCTATATCATTACTCTTTATTGAGTTATAATCTCTAGTAGTTAAGATTTTTTTATACTTCATTAACGTACCAATAACGATATTTATCATTAAATCTGATTATTTTAGGCTCTTTTTAAGGTGAAATTGTAATTTTCGTTTTGGGGGTAAAATGGTCATTTTTTAAAGTTTCCTTTAGTTTCCTTAACGGATTCCAAACAGAAGTGGAAAAGTGAAACAAAATGGAACTTTAAGTGGATTCCAGGAAAAAAAAAAAAGAAAAAGAATTGTGTATTTTTGAAAAAATTGAAAAAAACGGGCAGACGGTGGATATTTTCCCTTAGGATTTCGGAATTTTGTAACCCTAATTCGACCATATTCATATTTTGGCTATAACTTTCTCGTTTTTAAGTCCTTTTTTAACAAATCACATATCGTTAGAAAGCTCTTGAAAAGATCTTTCCAATGATATATAACACAGAATGCCAAATTTTCTAGATCAAAAGTTATGATCAAATAAATATTTAGGTCTCATGTTTTAATTAGGGTTTATACAGATTAAACCCTAGGTTGCATTTATGTCCATCAATTCCAGAATTTTTACAGTGATTCTAGCATTCCAGAATATAAACTGAACGCCACCAGATTATATATTTCATGAAAAATAATTAACACATAAAATTCATACATTTTTCATGAAATAAACTCAACCATTCATACGAATCCAACACAAAAAAATGCTTTGATACCAATGAAGGAAAAAAAATTAAGGATTTTAGAAATACATTTCTTCTCGAATTAAGTAGTGGAATAATTGAGTGTTGGATCACGTTAATGGTCAGAAAGAAATCACAAGCAGAAATCCTCCTCTAATAATAGTATAAATGCCTTCTTTCTGATGAGTTGTTCAAAGTTCTTATTCTTTCTTCTCTCCTTTTCTCTCTCTGCTCTTCACATTCTGATTTTTTTAAGGGAGTTTTTATATATCTTGGAAACTAACATGGGAAATTGATTTTAAATCAATTTCTTTCAATTCCCAATAATAGGGATGGCAATGGGGTGGGGTGGGGTGGGGTGGGGGTGGGGGTGGGGTGGGGTGGGGGTGGGGGTGGGGGTGGGGAGGCCTACTCCATTTCCCACCCCGTTAGAAATTTTTGCCTCCATTCTCCACCCCATTTCTCAATAAATTTAGTGGGGTGGGGAATGATTTCCCCATCCACACCACATTCCCCATTCATCTATTTTATAATATGTATAAATATATTATTTTAGTAAGTTAAAAATTAGAGACTTAAAATAAAATCATCATCATATTATAAAGTATTTAAATTCTTTTAAAAAAATATCTAAAAGTTTGAAACAATATCTTAAAATGATATTAAAAGTGAAAAATATTTAAAGAGCGTAGCACCTTAAAAGAGAAAAGAAAATATAACAATGTTTCATAGTTGAAAAATATTATAGGATTTTCTTTCATTCATATCTTGTTTATATTGCATAAAAATTAAAAAAAAATTATTAATTGACATTATAATTGATAAAATAAAAATTATTAACTAAGAATTTAAAACATATTTATATATAATGGTAGGGGTGGGCATTTTACCCAACCCGACCCGACCCGAATACCCGATTGGGTTCTTAAAAAAAAAAAAAAAACGTACTGACCCGAATTGACCTAATTTCAACCGACCCGAACTGACCCGAACTGACCCAATTTCAACCGACCCGAATTGACCCGAACTGACCCAATTTCAACCGACCCGAATTGGCCCGAATTGACCCGAACTAACCTAAATTGACCCGAACTCAATCCTACCCATTTTAAATCCAACCCGAACATAACCCGAATTAATGACCTGACCCGAACCGACCCGAACATAGTTCGGGTCGGGTCATTAATTCGGGTTATGTTCGGATTGTTCCTTGTCTAACCCGAACAACCCGAAACCTGATCAGGTTGACCCGAACCCGACCCGAACCCGATTTTGCCCACCCCTATATAATGGGGATTGGGGTGGGGGTGGGGTGGGGAGTACAAAACCAAATCCCACCCCGGGATTATTTTACCCCCACTCTCCACCCCATTCCCCAAAAATTATTCAAAATTTTTTCCATTTGGGGTGGGGCTCCAAACCTGTAGAGGATTTTACCATCTCTACCCAATAACCGCGCACATGTGCAGATCGAGTTGGGTTGGCCCATCATGGGCGACCCATCCATTTAACAAAACATAATAAATAAACACAAACAATTCAGAGAGCTTCCTTATTACAAATCTCAAAACCTTATGGAAGATTTCTGTTTATTCTTCAGATCCAAACAATGTATTTAATATTTATTAAGGAAAAGCCTCAATAAGTGATTGAACTGCATGAATAGATGTGATGTTATATCTGCTAAATCCAGCTTGGCGAAGAACATAGTCCCATTCCTTCAAGCTTCTTTCTTTGCCTTTGTTAGTGTGAGCCATCATCACCATGTCTAGCATCAACCTTACTGACTTAAACTTGTTGTCTACTTCATCATCCTCTTCAATTATTGCTTCAACAATTATTACTTTCCCTTTGTCCTTTGTAATAGCTTCTTTACAATTTTTGAGGATCTTGATGCATTCATCATCTCCCCAATCATGCAAAACCCACTACAATTTATAAAATTACTAGTTGGCTTGAACTCACTTTCACTTACTAAGAAAAAAATAAATTTATGAATAAAATAAAAGAACAACATCATGATGCGAAATTTTCTATTAAGTTAACTAATAACAGTCAAAAAGCTGTTTGTTTGGGAGTGAGGTAGTGTGATTTTAAATGAAAATTTATTTTTAAAAATAATGATACAATTGTTGTCAAGCGTAGATTGTTTTTATTAAATATCTTCATTACTTATTTATTTTTAATTTTGTCTCCATACCTGATTTTACTAAATGATTTATTTGTCATATTATTGAAATGGAAAATCGCCACCCCTAATATTTTAATTTCGACTTTTATCGTTATCTCTCCATATTTTTGTAACACCACGTTTATTATTTAATTTTGTGGTTGGGATGAGTTTTTCTCCGAGAGTTTTCATGATGTCAAAGGAGTAACAATATATTATCAAAACTATAATTAAAAGTAATTGAGGGTAAAGATAGAAAACATTGGGAATCTCCATTTTGAAGTTAAGTTGAAACACGATAGTTACAGAAATCACCCTAAAGTAACAATCTTAATTATTCATTAATAAACATGTTTTAATCAATTAATCTTCCGAATTATTATGAAATATTACCGGCAATTAATCAAATACTAACCTTGATGATAGCAGCATCAGCCTCGGGAACACCATCAAACATGTCGCCTCCAACGTGCTCAACCCCATGGCACTTCTCAGCGACACACACAACATGGGGAAGATCAAAATTAATGCCTCTAATCCGAGGAAAAGCTTTAGTCAACGTCCGCAAAGTTGTCCCGTCGTTTCCGCCGATATCCACTAGGGTTTCAATCCCATCAAACACCTCGGGACAACCTTCAATGATTGCACGCATTGCCAATCTAGTATCGCAAGCCATTGCATCATTGATGAGCTTGCTGTGAGCTGCATCTGCGGCTGCATAGCTCCATACATCCTTGCCATGAGCCTTATCAAATGCAGACGTTCCATTGGCTAAAACACGAGTGCCTAGGCTGTGCCAAGGTGCCAGCATCACTGGGCTGCTCTCGAGCAATATAAAAGCAGCCATGTTGTTTTCTCCATGTCTCATCAAACGCCGAGATAAAGGCGTTTGTTGAAAGGCCATAGAGCCTTGGCTGGTGGGAACCTCTTTGAAGAACTTTAGGTGTATTAGGAATCTCATTATGCGTTGAAGAAGTGATGGATCACACTTGAGAGCTGAGGCTAGCTCGTTGAGTGTAATAGGGCTCCCCTTTTCTTCAACGGCCTCAGCTATGCCAAGCTCTACGGCACATTTCACTACTGCCATGTTTGTAAAACCAAATACATATTTCCAAATTTCAACCTTTGCATCATCTTCTTCTTTCTTCATCATCACTTGCACTTTTGTTTCTTCCATCTCTCTGTGTGAAAATTCAGGTTGAATGTACCTTCTTATTTATACCGTAAAATTTGAAAACAAAGTAGTTTTTTTATTGGATTCGGTCTGATTTTGTGAATATATTAAATTATATACCAATCAAAGTAGCCATATTTGATACGTCGTTTCTTTCTTATTGGATAACTTATTTTTCATAAAACATGAAACAGACACAACAGCTTACAGGCCAAACTTTATTTATGGGTTACACTGAAGCTTTGCACGTTAATAATGTGCTTTAGGTAGGTACATGCACACGTTAACTAATCCTTCCACTTTTTTTTCCAAAAATAGCACCTTTTTTTTCCAATATAAATTAGCCGGCCGCTACAATCTACACACGTTAACTAATCATTCCATTTTTTTTTCCAAAAATAGCACCTTTTTTTTCCAATATAAATTAGCCGGCCAATACAATCTACCAATTAATCGATCAATTAGCCTTCAATAATATCGGTAGTTCAGCATAGTTGTACTCTGGTGTTTCTAGCTAGGGATATTAATTTGCCTAGTTGCTGTTTAATTTAGTATGCATGGCAGATTCGGATTAAGATGTTTTCATTTGGGTTTTAAGCTCAAGTTGATCGAGTGCTTGTCGTCTGCGATCAGGTTAGCACTTGAGCTGCTCACAGTTTAGCTAATCTTGGATTGCAATATTCATAATCATACTATAAGGATTTTCCCCCCATAAATTTTATCCGATCACAGAGAATCCGCACCTTATTATTTTCTTGGATGATTTGTTTATTTAGCATGTTTTATTAGTATTATATTCCCACTGGGTATAAATTATACCATATATAAGAGTTTGCCCAATTCCGATTGAACAATATATGCGTAGCGTATTCCAATATTCTAAAGAAGATGTCCGCCTTATTAATTAGTACAATCTAAAGTACCTTTAACAGTTCAATTAAAGCTTGGAACATATTGATAAATTTGTATTTGATTTGTTCTTGTTGGGCTTGAACCAGCAAGCTGCTAATTCATGTAATGCCCGAGATCCAATCTTGAGCCTCAGATTCCCAAATCAAAACCTAATAGCATAACACAGAAAGCAACAAGAATTAAACACAGAAAGCAATGAGAATTAAACTCAGAAAGCAACAAGAATCACCAAATCAACACAAAGGATTAGAGTGATTCGGCTAGAGTACAAGATACAATGTTAACAAGGAAGTGTAAACGAGCTGCATGAGCCAAAGATCACGTTCTGGGTCTTGTAACAAATCCAGAAATTTCCGACATTTTCCAACAACCATAACAGCAATTCTGAATTGAATGGCTTCACTCCACATGTCTCACATGTACGTATTGGCTTCAGGCACCAACACGGCAGTTTAGACATGTTGTAGATGTCTTAATGCGTCTAAGAGATTCACGTGATTCATCACCTGCTTCAATAATGGCACCAGAGGACATTAAAATGCTACCATAAAAGTCTGCAGATGATGAGTGATGGCATGTCAGGAACTCTTTGACCGAGGAAATGACATGCCTGACGGGTCTGAATTCACTCCCGACAGTTCCATATCATTGGTACCATTAAGTCTTTATATTTTGTTAAGTAGTGATGAAATTCAGTCACTTAAGAGGACTTTCAAGAAATGTACTGTGTATAAAGATGAAATAGCATAATTGGAGAAAGGTTGAATCGAAGATAAACTAAACAAGGCTAATTAAATAGACCATTTACAAGGATAAAATATCCTTAATGGTACCGATAGAGATAAAGTATTAAAAACCAAAAAAAGAAAAAGAAAAAGAAAAAATTTATTTGGAGAATGAAATAGGGTGATCACGATAAGGTATTAACTCAAATATTATCGTGCTCCCCTCAAAATAAAAAGTGAACAAAAAATTAATAGGTTATTAGGAGTAATTTTGGTGACTCTGAGCAGATCATCTCGACCAGAATGTAATTTTAGTGACGTTGGGTAGGCCACCTTGACCAGGAGGTAATTCTGGTGACCTTGAGCATGTCATCTCGACCAGGAGATAATTCTGGTGATTTAAGTAGACCACCTCGACCAGAAGGTAATTCTGGTGATCTTGAACAAACTAACTTGACCAAAAAGTAATTCTGGTGATCTTGAACAAACCACATTGACCAGGAGGTAATTTCAATTACCTTGGCCAGATGGGTGTTGAGGAGACATTTTACTAAGTCACCAGGAAGCAAAATTCAATCAAAACGTACATCACTTATTTTCTCCAAAATATTAGGAATCAGATTCTTAGTGGGCTGAAAATTAGTAGTCTTCTTCAGAATTCTAGAGGGGAGGATTATAACCTCTATAAAAACCCCTAAAAATTCTAAACCAAGTAAGTAATCTCTCTTTCTACCACTGAACTTTCTTCTTCTTCTTGTTCTTTCTATCTCTAAATTTTTTTTTGCAGTCTTTTTTAGATCTTTTTTAAAGCTTTCTTGTTCAAAAGCAAACAAAATTAAGCCACGCAAGTTGTGGCATAATTTTTTTTTAAAAAACTCGATTAATGACTTGAACGTCGAATAGTTCAGGCTGAAACAACATCCAGCATCCCCCTAACTATTTCCATGAGTGCAGGTGAGTTTCGTAAGAAGTGCTCGTGGTCACAAGAATCTACTCGAGCAAAAAAGATGCGAGCAAGTACGGTCTCCCATTAGTATAAATTTAAGTGTTGGTGTGGAGACACTGCCACAACTCTTCCACCTACCATATGCGTCAATTAGTCATGTCACTGCTGTTACCTAGAGCTGCCGTAACATAACCCGACTCCTACTTGTCACATATTAATAATATTTTATGATTTGAATGATTTATTGTAAGAATATTTTGTCGATGAAATCATGAAAAGACAAGTAAGTTTGCTATTTCAAAAATTCAGAGGTCCATCAATTTGTGGGGAGAGTTTTTGGTATAACGAGATAATAGCTTCAGTACTACGTACACTTGTGTTAATTAATTTGTCGAGGCACAAGCGATGATAAAAATTCGGATACCGGCTCTCCAAAAACAACTATTCGTTCAATCTGAATTCACCAACTATTCAAAAGCAACTTCCCATACTCTTCTTTCAATTCATCAACAAAGATTTTTCTATCGTATCACTTTTCTCATACCAGTGCAAGCTTGGATTTGGCTGATAACTCCAAATTCGTAGTGATTTTTTTTTTTCTTTTTCCCCTCTCATTCAAGTATGTTCTTTACTTCTTTAAACTTCTTATTTTAACTTCTTCTTCACAATAATTTTTTACTTAGGTCTTCTTATTCTTCAACTCTTCTTCTTTTTAATTCTATGATCAAATGACACAATACATGTCTACAAGATGGATATTTTATTAATATCAATTTATTTTAATATAAAAAATTAAAAATTAAAATTTTTTTTTTTTATAGGTTCGTGCTATGCTACTCACAAAATCCGCCCGACTTAAACCCACATGATTCCATATGTAAAGTGCATTCACTACGTCCCGTGAGGCAGGCTACATTCGTAGCTTATAATGTCAAGTTTACGTGATTTTGTTAATGATTTATTTATTTATTTTTATTTTTAAAACTATTTTTTAATAAATTAAATCTTAAAAAATTTAATTTTTCCATTAAAAAATTCACAAGCCTGTCATCTTGTGCGGCAGAAAGCTTTTGCCTTTTTGTTACAACAACGAGGCGTACGTCCGACAAGGACGACCTTTATTTTATTTTTCCCAAACATGAGGTGGTCTTTAGTGGGTCCTAATTATGAGAGGTGCATTTAAATTCATACCACAACCTAGAGTAATCCACACTCGTACTGGTTGGATGACCTTTATTTTTTTTTTGTTTGGACCACGAGGTGGTCTTGAGTGGGCTCCAACTGTGGGAAGCACCTTTAAGCTCGTACCACAACTCAGAATAATCCCGGCTCGCACTGAGTCGGCCCGTAAGAGATAAAATGCTAGCTAAAGTGGTGACTTCATACGAGAGTGAGACTTAAACTCCTGACCTCTTTTAAAGAGTGAGAGTGCCGAACCATTCACACCAACCAACTTTGGTTGAAAATGAGAACCTTTATGATGAACCTTAAACGTGGCAAGGACCCGTTCAGCAATAAGTGACGATAAAGGCAGGTACCAGCACTTTCAAAAACAACTACTCATTCTCGCCCTTTAATTAAGTTCATAAACAAAATTTGGTCTACATATCATCTCTCATAGCAGCACTTGCAAGCTTGGATTCGGCCGATTACTACAAGTTTTGCAGGGAGTACTCTTTTTAAGTTCTCATTCCTGGTTTGTTTTCTACTTGTTTTGCTTTCCTATTTTTTATATGTTCAAGATGCAAAAGTAATTAATGCACTATTACGTACTATGATAGAAACCCAATTCGTTAATTTATTATATGATTTTAAATTTTATACTAATTAATTTTGTGCTCATTCTCATGTGGTAATAGTGACACAAATGGAAATTAACGTGAAGGAGTCAACAATTATACGCCCCGCTCATGAAACTCCCCAAGAATGCCTATAAATTTCTGAGTTAGACATGCTAGTGCCAACAGTTCACGCCCCTGGTGTGTATTTCTATCGGCGGCCAAGTGATTCTTCCAATTTCTTTGAAGCCGGCTTGCTGAAGGAGGCTTTGAACAATGTGCTCGTGCGATTTTACCCCATGGCGGGAAGATTGGGGAGGGATGAAAACGGCGTAATTCATATTCAATGTAACGGAGAGGGAGCCTTGTTTGTAGTGGCTGAAACGAGTTGTGTTATTGATGATTTTGGTGAGTTTGAATCAGGCTTGAAGCTTCTGAATTTTGTTCCCAACGTTGATTACAGCAACGATATATCTTCTTATCCATTGCTGCTGGCACAGGTACAAGCAGAATTAGTACCCTCTCTTCTCTTTATCTGAGTTTTCTTACACCTATATTAGTGATGATAGTTTATAACTGTGATTTCACTACTTTTATATTTGGATATGGATTCTGTGCTTATCTAAGCTTTTGGTAGTCTTTGTAAGATATTGCCACATGTGACATTTATGATTTTTAATGGTTAAGATTTATTTTTTTTCCTTTTTTTTTCCTTATTTTAACCTATTATCTTTTAATTGCCTTGTGAAAACAATCTCTTCTTCTTGTTGCGTTATTTTTTTTTTAATTCTGCAGCATTTTTTTAATTTCATGAACATATGAAAACTAATATTTTTTTAATACAAAATATAAGTTAAAATTATTTTCCCAACCGAAGTCAAACTAACTCTTCCAGTAAAAAATAATTATTTCCTTATTTTAGACAAACTTAGAGAGAAAAAAAAAAAGAATTCCAACAAATCTAAATGAGATGCATGTTGAAATTTAATCTTCCATGAACCAATTTCTTTGTTTTCATGGAAAATTTATTTATTGTTTTTCTTTCTTTATAATCTGTTAAATTTAAGCTTGAATATGAGTTATTTGTGATTAGAGGGAGTTTAAAAGAAAAAAATGACGATTCAGAGGGTGAAAAGAAGAAAGAAAAAATTGTATTTTATTTTTTGAAATAAGAAAAAAAGATTAGTTAATTAATAGAGAATCTCTTAAGATAAGGAGAAAGAAAAGAAAAAAATAAATTTTAACCATTAAAAGTTATAAATACCACGTGTCGCAAGATCTTACAAAGGTTAGTAAAAAATTAACTAAGCACTGGATCTAAATCCTTTATATTTATAATGGTTAACCATCAATCACCCACATAAATTTTGCTACTATGAAAATTCAAACTATTTTTATATTTGTGTATTCATTATTTTGATTAGGTAACTCATTTCAAGTGTGGAGGAATTTGTCTTGGAATTTTGACGCACCATACTTTGACCGATGCAACTTCAACTTTCTACTTCATCAAAGCATGGGCCGAGATGACACGTGGTGTCCCAATTAGCATTCCACCACCATTAATTGATCCAACGTTATTATTAGGCCTTAGAGTCACAACTTCTCCAAAATTCCATCACATAGAATACGACCCACCTCCTTCCATTAATGCTTCCACTCAAAATACACTATTCCAATCAAATCTTGAACCCGTTTCCTCTGTTATCCTTAATTTGTCAGTTGATCAAATCAATACACTTAAGACAAAATCAAAGGAAAATCATGGATCTACTATCAATTTTACCAAGTTTGAGGTCATAGTTGCACATTTATGGCGTTGCTTGTGCAAGGTGCGTGGATTGCCCGATGATCAAGCCAGTAAGTTACTCATTCCAATAAATGGACGATCTAGATTGAATCCGCCACTCCCATCTGGATATATTGGCAATGTACTCTTTACTGGTACTTCGATTGCCTTATCAGGTGATATCCTATCAGAACCGTTGAATTTTACCGCAGAACGAATTCATAAAGCATTAATGCGGATGGATGATGAGTACTTGAAATCAGCTCTTGCTTACCTAAAGCAGCAGCCTGATCTATCAGTTTTAAAACGAGGAGCACACACTTTTAAGTGTCCTAATGTCAATGTATCCAATTTGTTTCATATGCCTATATATGATGCAAATTTTGGGTGGGGGAGGCCATTGTTTTTCAGGCCGATAGTCCTCTATGATGGGCTAACACACATTTTGCCCAGTCCAAGCAATGACGGGAGCTTATATTTGGTGACAAACTTGGAAACTCGATACATCCCGCTCTTCAAGAAGTTGTTTTATGAGATCTTTGCTTTGTGAGATCTTCATGGGAGGAGTAGGATTGGGGCAAGAATAAGAATCTTATCTTAAAATTTTATCCATTTTGTCAATTATATTGTTTGTTCCAACTCTAAATTATTTTTATGCAATGATCTCTCAATTACCTTTGCCCAATCGAAATCTTGATTTCGCTACATTGTATGATTTTCTTGCTGTTGAGCTTGAACCAGCGAAGGATCTGATTCAAGACACGCCAAGATCCAATCTTACACTAATAACTCCCGTCCAACCATCCGTAATCTAAGTGACCAAGATTTGCTTCGATCAAAATATTACAAGAATCAATCACAAAGAATCCACAAGAATAAAAAAATTAACAGAAGAGATTCATAGTGGTTCGGCCATGAACTAGCCTACATCCACTGTGGAAATTGAAGAGAGATTTTACTAGTTTTGAGTTTACAAGTTACAATGCCATAGAGAAACTGTAAATGAACTGAATGAGCCATAGAATATATTCGAAGGCTTTATATACAATCAAAAATCAATCTTGAAAAACCCAAGATTTTTCCGCCATTTTCAACTGCTTTAACAGCCATTTGAACAACTTGGCCATGATTGTAATGCGTTTATATGCTTCATTCTTCAAAACGGCCGCTGTCCCATGTCATTTGAGCTAAGTGATTTAAGTGATGCGCGTAACTAATCACGGGCTTCACTAATTGCACCAGACGACGACATTGAGTTGATGTCATACATGCTTGTAATTTACACCAAACGACATGTCGGTGATGAAAATATGACAAGACAGAAATCTTCTGATTACGGAATCAACTTGTCATACAAGATTATATTTTCTGGCTTTTAGCTTCACTCTCAACACTTTATGAGAATACCGAGGATAATAATTTTCCTTTTTTTTTTTAATGTGGTGACCATATATATACATACACACGCGCGCATACACACACTATGTTTACTTAAATCTTATAAAATACATGAATACTTTTAACACATCCCTTTGGTATTGGTAAGGACTTGGACATTTTAGTATTCTAACAAAGAAAGACAACCGTAACTGAGCCAGTAAAAAGTTCGAAAAATAAATATTTCCAAGTAATTCTCATTTTGCACTGCTTTAAATTCGTTAATTTAATGTTTGCTTAAGGAATCATGCACATATAAAATTTTGTGAGTGTCCAGCCGTGGGAATCAGAATCGTAAGTAACAATTAATTCAGTTCCAAGGACCACATTCAGCACAACCATCCGTAAAATCAACGTCAGTAATCTGAACTCCAGCGTCATATGTGACCCCAATCTTCCAGTCAGCTGGAACAGGGTTCTTCGCCCAAATCCACTTCACATCAAACCCTTGTACTATTGGAAATCCAAACTGCAATGGCCCTTTCGGTGCTCTGTCCGTTTCCCAAACAGCACCAAATTTTCTGCGCATGTCGATCCGAACGGGAGATCCATACTGTAAATACGGCAGCATTCATTAGTTAAGGATTTTTTTTTTTGATTAAATTCTATGATGATATGAAAAATGTTTAAGTATTTATGGTGTATACTCCTTCAAGTGCACGCATATTTGCTCTTACGTAAATATGATCATATTACTTTGCGGCGAGTGTATACACCAGAAACACCCAATCAGACTTCTCTCAATTTTGTCACTAACCTCAGATAAAACAACTCCTAATATTTCTGTTTTACCGCCTTGGTATAGCACTTTAATCGCCAAGTAATTTGGGTTTTTGCTTGATTCTTCTACGCGCACAGCTAAATTATGGTGTTTGTATTCACATGGAACCCTGAACAATTAATTCAACGCAGCATATAGAATAAATCCATTAGATGACAGCAATATCAGACTTAAAAAAAAAAAAAAAATCTCTTAGTCTGCACATTAAAATTATAGTAATAATAATAATCAATTAAGTTGAAGTTCATATAATCTGCTTACTATTACCTTATGTATTCCACATCCACAGCTCTCTGTTTCAAGATTTCATTGTCCATGCCCTTGTTGGCCAGTGCCCTGAAAGCTCTCCTGCTGAGGACCATGTCTGTTTTGTTGTTGTGATTGAGATCGGTCACAATCACTCTGGTTCCTTTTCTGCTACATAGAGCTCTGTTCTTGCACCTTACCTGTCAAAAGTAATAATTATAGTATCTACCCAAGTTAAAAACATATTTTCATATAACAGAAACAGTAATAAAAAGGGGGGAAAAATGAATGAGGGTATATTATAATTTATACACACCTGAAAGCATGTACCACCACAGGCAGCTCCGTTTTTGTAAATGGAAGGAACAGCAGCAGCAATGTGTCCACTACCTAACCCTAATGCCAACGAGCCATACCCACATGCCCCCTCTGCATCATATCCAAAAAATGAAGAGTACCCATTGAAAATCTTATTAAAATATCATATGGGTCAATGCAGTTTTGATTTTGATTAAAAGAAAAGAAAAAGATTTGTTTTTTATGAAAAGAAAAGAAAAAAGGTATCATTAAGGACAATGGATGAAAGCAAGATCGATGCTTAGTGCTTACTTGAAAGTGCGGAGGTTTTGGAGAAGTAGGAAACCTTGGATTGGTGCACACAGTGATCACAAGCAGTGGCAGATGATAAGAGAAAGAAGAGAAAGCAAAGCAAGATAGCCATTAATTAGTGCACTGAGAAGATGGATGGATACCACCATACAAATGTGAATTATATGTGACAAGAAACTAATGAGTTTGTTGATAAATATATATAGGCCGGGGGCTAAAGCAACGTTTCTGTGTATTCTTTGGATATAATATTTCTGTTCGGTCAAAGCTTGTTGGCTTCCACGCTGTCCCTTTTCAACAAAGGGGCGCACTCGTTGGATAATGGCTCATCGGTTTCTTAATTCGTGGTGTAGTCCCTTTTTTTTTTATAATAATTATATCTTTTTCTAGAAAGAAAATTAGATAATTATATCTGACTTGAAATATGTACATAAATATGTCAATATTTTTCATTTTTGACGATGATTCAAGAAATATGAAATCGATTTCGTGTATAAAATTAAGGATTTAGTTTCATTTTTACATTGCCTTCATCTAAGATCAGGTGTTTCCGTCAAATCAAAAATAATTGATAGTTTAGATTAATTTTATTTTATTTAAAGAAATATATTTTAGTATTATAATTCTCTTTTCTATATATATATATATAGTGAAAGCTACGTAACTTCGTCGGGCATACTGTGTGCAAATCCCTCGTGCCCCGACGCTCTATTTTAATATAATATATTGCATCTAGATGCCATCTGTCCATACGACATTATCATATATAATTGTTTTTATTATATTTTTTTAAAAATAATAGTTAATTATTAAATAAAAATATAAAATTAATTAAATCTTAATTAATTATATATTGTTGCGCATATGTATGTGGTAAAAAATTATAAAAAATTAAACATAAATCAATTCAGAATCCAAATCATAATAATTAACATTACTAATTACTAAATTGACGCTTCGCTTAATCGTTTATATAATTGTTGTTCAATACTTCAATGGGACGAGTTCAAATCAATATTATTTTATCTTGCTAAATCCAGTTTGGAATGGAGAAAACAGCATTCGGAACACAATCAAAAACCCACATGGAGGAATCAGAATTTAACAACTTGGCACATGCGGATTAAAAATTGTCAAAATTTATAATTTTTTATTATAAATTTAATATTATTTTTAAAAATATACTTTATGAATAATTGATTTGCCAGTGTACACTTTTGCTGTCTAATAGTATGGTACATAGACCATCAAAATATAAGAAGTTGGAAGTATCAAAATATTTCTCTAGTGTATGACAATAATTCTGTTTTTGTGAACTATTTTCTTTCTACATCAACTTTCACAAGAATCTAAAGGCTAAAAGCTTTTACAGAATGGTAGATTGGCATTGAATGTACCATGAATGAGACTCAAGCAATGCTTCCTATTGCCCCCATTGCCAGAATTCATCTATTCAATGAGATGTCACATTACATTGCTTTGGAGCCTTAAGAAGAATTGTCTATGTAATTTCTTGATGTACACTAATGAGACTTGTTGAGTTTCAGCTTGCCTTTTCGGATAAAACAGAGACTAGATCCGCTCGAGCTTTTTCAAGGGCAATCGACAGATTCTCAGGCTTCCTTCCACCTGCTTGAGCAAAATTAGGCCTGCCACCACCTCCTCCACCACACAACTTTGCTATGGGGCCTATAAATTTCCCTGCCTGAATACCGAGATCAACGATTCCTTGAGAGAAGGCAGCAATCAAACTTACTTTCCCTTCATCTGGACATGAGCCCAAAACTACAGCTGCGGGATCTTGAAGTGTATCCACCAGATATTCAGCTGCACTTTTTAATGAATCGGCATCCATATCGTCCATGGACTCAACTAGTACCCTGAAATTAGAATATTTCAAAAAGATGATAATCTTTGTTTCTTCCATTACATGGTGGAATTATTTATTACGTTCACCAATTTAACTTAAAAATGAAGACCAAGAAATATTTTATGCACGCAGTATTTTAGAACTCATATAACCAATATATCAGTGTCAGTAAAGACTACTAGTGATGCAAGTAATGTTTCCACAGCACTGCAAGATTTCTTGATTCTCTTCTCCCTATCTTTCTCTTTTGTACATTTATTTCTTATATTTTAGGTCAATGTTGCCATCGGAAAATAGTATAGTTAGATGAATTTAGTCGTAGTGTTATTCAACTTTGTGAGTGTTAGATGAACATTCTATGGTTACAATTACCTGATCTCGTTTGAAGTCCCCACTGTGAATGCCTTGCTTGAAATAGTTGATGCTTTGTACACAGCTGCTTTTGCACGCAAATTGGCTACTTCATTTCTTGCTGTTCGCAAATCCTCCAACAGACCTTCCACCCGGGTTGTTACTTCTTCATCTTTCACCTTTCACAAGATAAAATTAAATGACAATGAGAATTTCTGAGCCATTTAAAAGGAGAAATTTTAAGCCCCCCCCCCCCCCCCCCCCTCCCCCACAAACAAAATAAAAGGAGGCTGGTGCAAGAAAAGCCTGAATGCAATCAAATAACTTAAAAGATTCTAAGAGATTAATGATGACAGTGCTTGTACTAACACATTTTGTGTCATCAGTGATTCTGTTCTCAAAATTAAGACTGCTATTCGACAATATATACATACACCTCATGTGTTTATGAGCAAAAGTGCTATTCGTAAATTCTCCTAGAGGACCATATATTTTGCAGCAACCTGAACATATAATACAATCATTGAATGGAAAGAAAGCACTGATTGTATTTGGAAATCAAGGCTTCCTAGTCAGGTCAAGTTATTTTCCTGTTATAATGAAAGGATTAAGCACACCCATGCTGTAGGCCGAAAAGGAAAGGGAAATGAATATGGAGTACTTCAACTACAAGTCACTGCCACAAATCGCACATATGAAGTTATTCAACATGAAAGAATATAGCAATTTAAGTACTAGCTAATATGTGCAGTAAGAAGCAAATTGAATGGTGCTTTCTAGAGTTATGTTAGAATGCATCAAACTGGAGAGGGTTGGGCAATTTTTATGTGAAGTAAGCGTACTTTGAGGGTGGAACACAAATGTTTCATATAAGAATCCCTTGCATTGATGTATTCAATGAAAGCTTCACCAGCCACAGCTTCTATACGCCTTATTCCAGATGCAATACCCTGCTCAGAAATGATTTTGAAGGCTCGGATTTCAGCAGTATTGTTTACATGGGTTCCACCACAAAGTTCCATAGACACACCAGGAACCTCCACAACACGTACCTACAATACAACAGGAAATTGAAATCCTCATCAGCTGTTTCCATGGGCATGGCCAAGCCCAACTGAATGTTCATAAAACAAATCTATAAAGATTAAACAATTTCCTCCATTTATTCCAAGAATTAATACAAAAAAGTCTCAAAATATTTCTAAATCCTCCAATCTATAATTTTTTTTTCTCTCTCCAATATAGAAATATGGAGAAATTCAAGTGCTAAATCTTCCAGAGGCGATTCACATAATGACATAGAAACCGTGGCAGGAAATAGCAATATCCAACATTAAATTTCATTACTAATTCAGAAACTTGTGAAGTAAAAACTAAGAGTTCATTTTTACTATGTATTTAAGGAGGATTAAGAGTAACACATGTACATTGAAGATTTTTCAGATGTTATTACATTTTAGAAGAAATTTTAACCTGTTCTCCATATTTTTCTCCAAACATTGCAATAGCTCCAGCTCTTTTTGCATCATCCAAAGCCATTACTTTCGTTTGAAGGAGGTTTGCATCCCCAATCCATCCATTGATTAATCTCTCAATTTCCTCAAGCTCCGTATCAAGGAGTGGTCGGTGGAAGTTGAAATCAAACCTGAGACGATCGAAAGCCACCAATGAACCAGCTTGTGATGTTTCCTGTCCAATGACTTTCTTGAGTGCAGCTTGTAACAAATGAGTAGCAGTATGATGAACCTGCAAAATACCAAAATTTGATTCGGTTCAGCTATACCGTCATATCACAAATGAACCATAGAATTCTGAATCAATTAGAAGGAAAATGTAAACCACAGTTAATGAGTACCTTAGCCCGCTGCCTCAGTTTTGGGTCTACTATGGCTTCCACTTCTCTGCCAACCTCCAGAACTCCCTCTCTAATAGTGCCCTTATGAACAAAGACACTACCTAGTGATTTTTTCACATCTTTCACTTCCACAACAGCTGTCTGTTGATTTGTACCTTGAGTAACATATAGAAAACCATAATCCCCAATCTGACCACCAGATTCAGCATAAAATGGTGTCCTGTTTAGCAAAACTTCCACATCACTTCCCTTGGAAACTTTTATAACTGGTTTTCCATTGACCAAGAGGCTCTCCACAATTGCTTTGGCAGAAAGAGTGTCATATCCTAAAAATTCAGTGTCCGGAATTTTTTCTGCCAGATCTGCACTATCATCAACTGAAAGTTTAACAGCGTTATGTGCAGCCTGGGATTGACGCCTTTGGTTTTCCATCTCAATATCAAAACCTTTCATATCCACACTAACGCCATGTTCTTCTGCCACTTCTTTTGTTATCTCCACTGGAAATCCAAAAGTGTCGTACAAAAGAAATGCATCTTGGCCGGAGAGACGAGGAACAGATCCACTTTCACGAGTTCTTGACAGTGCATCTGCTAGCATTTGGTCAAGTAACTTTTCTCCTCTCTCCAGTGTCTGCACAAAACGAAGCTCTTCTCTTTTCAACTCTTCAAGAATGCGTTGTTCTCTAGCTTTTACATCTGAATCAATGTGGGTGCTCAATTCTATTGCTTTTTCAGCAATTGAAGGTAAAAATGCTCCTTCAAGGTTACCCCTACCATCCCCTTTTATACCAAGCAACCTGCCGGTACGAACAGCCCTCCTGATTAGCCTCCGAACCACATAACCTCTACCAATGTTTGATGGGAAAACCCCATCTGATAAGAGATAGACAATTGCACGCAAATGATCTCCTATAATCTATAAGAAGATAAATGGACATGAATGGTGCCATTTTTCATGAAGGGAAAGACTATTTGTGAAATCAAATTCAGCTCATATTCATTCAAAATGTAAATGAAAACATACTTTTAGATTCAAGTTTGTACGATCATTGGACTGCGCATATGAGACATTTGCCAATTCTGAGGCCTTCTTGATAATAGGAAATATCAAGTCAGTTTCATAATTGTTTGGAACCTGCAATGGAAAAGTATGACTTAAACAAAAGTTTCTGAAGCACATTAGCAATGCATGTGTTGGAATAAAACAGAATTGTTGCTCATCAATTTGGTGTTGACATTAAAAGAAAGAGTCTACTTAACAATAAGGACAGGAAAGAGTTATGACTAATTGAATACCTTCTGAAGGATGCGGGCGATACGCTCCAGGCCAAGACCAGTATCTATATTCTTCTGTTTTAAGGGTTCGAGTGATCCGTCATCCTTTTTATTATATTGCATGAAGACAAGATTGTAGAACTCTATAAACCTAGTATCATCTCCAAGATCCTGTAAAATAATAGTTCCAAATAAAAGGAAAATCAATGGTATGAAAAAGAATTCATAAATCATAATCCCCTCTCATTCCTCAGGAAATATCACATTTGAACGCATTGACTGAAGTTACTTGGATTCATCAAGACATACCACATCCGAACATCCCCTATCAGGGTGGAAGTCGTAATAAATTTCAGAGCATGGACCACAGGGACCTGTAGCTCCACTGTTCCAAAAGTTATCGTCTGCACCCATCCTCTTTATATGCTCAACAGGAACACCAACCTGATGCAAACTTGTCTCGTCAAATCACTTATAGATAAGTGCTAAATATATTCGCTAGAGTTGACAGAAAAAGAAAGAACCTCAAGTTTTCAGGGCTGGTTCTAGAACTTAGAGGTTAAGAAATCACGTGTTATACAGTGAGCAAAAAAGGATGCCCCTAAAACTATATATAAAGAAAAGATGTAAATCAGTCCATAAGAACCAAGGGAACTGGATCCAGAACTACAAAAATGGGACACAAACAGGAAAAAACAACAATACCATCATTGTTTAATTCCCACAAGGCAAAGCTTTTGGAAGCTTTTGGAAATAACAAGATGTAGATAGACAAAAATACGGAGAAGACAGAAGGAAATTGCACAAGTCAAGAGAATAAAAAATATAACAAATCTAAAGATAAGCAAAATAAAAAAATCCTTGGTTTACCTCCTTATTCCATATTTCAAAAGCTTCATCATCATCTTCATATACACTAATCCACAATCTGTTGGCTGGTAGTCCAAATCTGTAACCAAAGCAGTATGCAAATAAATTATCATTTTTTTCTGGGGAAAAAAGAAGAAGAAGAAAGAATTAACTACTCAACCATGAAACATCATCATAACAATTAAATAACTCATAAAATATAAAATTGAAGCATACTCTACTGTTGAAAGCTCCCATGCCCACTGGATTGCTTCTTTTTTGAAGTAATCTCCAAAACTGAAGTTTCCCAGCATTTCAAAGAATGTGTGATGTCGCGATGTTCGGCCTACATTCTCCACATCATTTGTACGAATGCACCTTTGTGAAGTTGCAGCACGAGGAACTTGTCTGGGAACCTGAAAATGGATTTTTGAACTCTATTGAGGAGGCTCAATTTTTTCACTAATACAACCAGAATGACTTATGCAGTTCACAAAATTATGAAAACATGATGCTCATTGAAGAAATAGATGACTAAACGCAGTAATGACATATTACCTTTCCAAGGAATATAGGCTTAAATTGAAGCATTCCTGCGATTGTCAGTAGAACTGTAGGATCTTCTGGCACAAGTGAAGCACTTGGAAGAACCTTGTGGCCTCGAGAAGCATAGAAATCAAGGAATCGCTTACGTATGGAATCCCCACTTGAAGGGAAATCCTGTGACTTATCCTCCACTTCTTCAGTCAATGGCTGTACTGACGCTGAAAAGCAACATGATAAATACAATATCTTTTGTAGATAGAAGGCGAAGAACAACTAATAAAACTCCTCTGACAAGTTTTATATTAAATAAAGCAACCTGATGTACTTCTAGCTGACGGCACACCTGTTGCTCCTTTGAAAAGAAAATGGCCACATGGCAAGATACTTGGATAATAATGGGCCATTGTCCTTGTAATAAAGCCTGCAAAATCACCAAAGACCAACATTTAGAACTAATGCATCACACTACATTGAATAAATTTGGCATCATGCTTGATAATGAATAGCAGATAAACAAAATAGATAAAAAGTACAAGAATTTTCATAATAAAACAAATAACAATACGTGGTTATAAGTAATAATAGCAAGAAATAAAACTAAGAGTAGTAATAAATAATAGAAACCATTAAGTCTACTAATATCAGCAAGTAACAAGTATATGACTCAGGAGCCAAATTGAAATTTAGTGAATACAAAAGAAACACTCAGTTTAGAGAGGGAAAAAGAAAAATGATATGACTCAGTAGCGAAATTGAAATTCAGTGAATACAAAAGAAACACTCAGGTTAGAGAGGGAGAAAGAAAAACAATAAAAAATACAGTCAAAACCTGATGTACTAATCCTTGAGTTTATAGAAATATCTAAAGTTTCCTAAAAATTGAAAATAACTGAAAACTGAAATTTCAGCCCCTAAACAATGGAATTTGGGGGGTGGGGGGGGGGGGGGGGAATGTGACGAACATCAGAGCCAAGTAGGCAGCGAGTTTAATCGATCTCATCGAAAGCTTCGAAACAAGCTATTGTTGGCCCATATCGGACTCCAGCGTCAAGAACTCAGTCAACACAGTCAACTGGTTCTACATCACCTGATCTTATTAATCAATAGCTACCAAAAGTACCTAATCACTGAAACTAAACCGGATTGTTCCAACCAGTCTAATTGCAGTTCAAAGTCAGTTCATTTGCCTAGAAAGCTACAAAAGTTTAAATTTGTACCATTTCAGAACCAAACCAACAAATAACTCCATACATACTTAACCTTGTAGAGCTACAGAGCAATAAGAAGCAAAGCAATTCAGTGCAAAAACCAAACTGGGTCCGTTAACAATACATTTTGAAATTCTTTAATCTACCAAAAACACTCTGAGGGAGAGACCTTTACTCAAGAACCAACCAATTCATTAAAGAACCCAGACGGGGTTGTTAATAAAGAATTCAGTTGCACTTCAATGTTCGTTAGTTTTCCAAAAGCTCCAACTTTGAAACTTTCACAGCCCAGTTTCTTATTCTCTTTTCAAAAAATAAAATTAAAAAAAAATCCCAACAAAGAGAAGGTGACATGAGATATTTACAATGAAGCTACAGAGACGTAAAAGGCACTAAGAAATTCACTATCAAAACGAAATGGGGTTGCTTCAAATGAATGAAACTACGATTGGAAGTTCACGACCTTGCCTAAAACAAACTTACCAGTTGAGATGGCAGTACCGTAAATTTTTTGGATAGGGATGGCTGGTTTGTGAAATAAAAATGTTGATTTTGATGAAGAATAAGGCAAAGAGATGAGGAAAGATTTCCCGCCATGGATGGAGTGCAGAGAGTGTGGCAGCAGCGGACCTCCCATGGTTCAAAGTTTAAACTCATTATCCTCTTCACTTCAAATTTGCTTTTATATGCGTTGATCAACAGTTTATGCACGACCACAAATTTTATTTGAGTTGTACTATTGGCACCCTTCAAAATTCTTTTGAAGTTCATTTTTTAATAATGTTAGGCTTAATGCCAAAAATATCTTTATTTCTAAATAAATATATTTAATTTATGAATTTTTTAATTTTCTATTATTTTTTCACTCTTCACAAATAAATTTTTATGGGCGATTAACTTCTTAATAAAAATTAATTAATTAAATAAAATACCTATAAGATTATGATGGAAAAAATTTTATTATGAGCCTTAAAAAAAGATAAATAATTTTGTTAGAATGTGTATTGTTTATTATTAGTAGATTATCTTAGTAATTAAAGAAAAATTTATAGAGAATTTGAGAAAAAAAATTACATATGTGAGTTTGATAGTAGAGAAAATACAAGAATTTTTTTTTAAGAGAGAAAATATAAAAATTTAAAGTGAGATAAAATAAACGTGAAATATATTAGAGTATTTATCTTTAAATGTAATTGTAATAAAATAGTGGTTTTAAAAAGATTTTAGAGGGGTGCTAATAGTCCAACTCATTTTATTTTGTGTTAAAGACTGATGTCATGAGTGGCATGCAGAGTTAGTTCTCTATGTCCAATTATTGGGCCAGCCCATTTTAACAAGCGGATCAAATGTCGGGGAAATCCAAGCATGACTGAGACCCAATACAGGTTTTTTTCCTCTTTCCTTTTCGATCTCCTAGCACGCTAGTACGCTACTAATATCCTGCGAACACGTCACCATTAAATAAACTCCATTTATAAATATGACCAATTAAAATATGAGTAGAGTTATTTGAACCCACCAAAATACTTCTTAAATCCATTTTCTTAATAGATCTATCATCAAATTTTGTTTTTTTTTTCTGTAGACCCATCTTAATGCCTATCATACCCTTATCAGTTAATTTATCATAATTTATACAATTTTTTATTGATGATTTCTTCAACCTTTTCTCTCATCTCTAATTGTTTTTGGATTTGTCTTCAGCATATCCATATGTGAAGTTTTCACTCTCACTTTACTAATTTTCTTTTCCATAAAATTTTGCATGTATTTTTATAAATCTAAGATTAGGTAAACCACAGTAAATAAAAAAATCTCTACCCCACCAACTATTTTTCTTTCTGTATACAAAATTCTTGACCAAAAACTGGGAATTCACTTCTGAAATCCCATGAAAGTGGGCTAGGAAGGTCTTTTCCGGCCAATTTTGCTTGGTCAAATACGACTTCAATCTTTATTCTATTAACATTAAAGATGAAATAAAAATCAAATCAAATTGCTTCACGTTTAAACTAAGAATCAAAGGCAAATCGGGCAAATAACTTTTGTTCCTCTTGCATTGTCCTTCTTTCCTTGGTAAAGGACATCCCTTAAATTGATAAATTCACGCTTTGTAATTCCAATTGTTTGAATCCCCATTGACCAAAGTGAGAGGTCAATGCAGAGGAGATGGGAGAATTTTTTTTTTAACCGTATTACCTTGTTTATAATTATAATTTGCATTGGGGATAAATTAGTAATAAAAATCTTCATTAAAAGATGGGTCTAATGAGTTTTCTAGTGGGCTCAAATAGCTTCATCCTTAAAATATTTCGACAAACACCCACCATAATTACAAAAATAGCCTTCGCACTTTCTTCTTCCTAAATTTCAGTAGTTGCAATTACATCCACGCGCTAAACATCCACGTGCCATACATTTTTGAAAAACATATGGACCTTGATGCACTATAACTAGTAGATTGGCTTGGAGAGGATACATAACCAATTTATGTAGTGACTTTATTCAAAGAAATTGATAGTTATAACTTCATGAAATACATCTTTTAAATCAGCATATTTATTTTTCCTCTCAATTTTTTTTTCTCTCTCTCAAATGTAAGCTATTATTGTAATAATGGCTTGCATTTGCCATTATTTGCACATTTACTATAACATCCCAAATCTAATATATGCGGGTAAATGAGGTTACTTACAAATTATAATTCTTACACAAAACTCTTAAACTGAAATATCTTAATTTTTTTTTTCAAAAAAAATCTACAAATCCACAAATCCAACACTAAATATTTTCTTCCAAAGTCATAAATATAACAAAAACCTTAAAAGTCTCCACTTGCAATTTTAAGAAGATAAACAAACTTAAAGGAAACAAAAGTTCATCATTCTCTTATTCAACTAGCAAAAGCAAATAAAATGTTAGTTCTAAAAATAAGTACACCTCTCAACAAGTTACTCAATATGCAAAAAATAACGACAAAATGTGAGTAGTTAACTTGGTAAGTAAAATTATTCCAACACATCACATTTATCGAGTACGGAAAGTATCACATAAGTTTTACAACATGACATATTATAACTAAAAAACATAAATTCATAAGTGATTCAAAATATCAAAAGTATAATTAATCATGAAAACAAATCTATAATATATATACACAAAAAACAAAAGGTTAGCTCATGTCATATTATATCACTTATACTCCTGATGACTGGACAGAAGCAAAATCACCATTAGAATATCATGTGCACACTTAGAATAAAAACCTACTATTGTTCTAGAATATTTATATCGTACTATATAATCAAAATCAAAATAACCATGGACAGTGAGGTAAAACATCTAAATTTATCTTTTAATTGTATAACAATCTGCACATGACACTTTGTAATGTATGTGCCACTTCGTGACACATTGGCCTTTAAGAGGTGGCCCCACACAATTTCAAGACGTAGCCCTTTACAACTTACCATAAATTACCTTAATTGCATATGTGAATAGAAAATTTATATCATATTCATAAAATATCATCACAATAATTTTGGCTTGCAAATAAATTTTTGTTATAATATATCATAGATCATTTCATGAAAGAGAATCATTTAGCAAAATAATTTGGACATCTAAATGCGTTTAGACTATTTTGCTAAAACCTTAGAAATAGAATAATTTTTAAATTTAAAAATATTCACATAAATTAATTTTATTATGAAAATCAATTGATCTTTAAATAAATGTAAAGAATATGTACTTATAATCATATCAAAACAATCATGGTATTAAGTACTAACAACTTATCACAAGATCCTGATTTTCTAACTCATACCCATACGAGTCTAATTTTCTGAATTTTAATTCTTAATCCAATATTCAAAATGATATAATATTATATAGAATTATTCTAGACATTCATGATATCTCCTATAAAATTTTCAAGGTGATTCAATACCAAAAATATTTTTAAAACTATTTGTTTCTTGACAAGTTCAAAACTATCTCATAGTGTCTTAAATACACAATATATGTTTTTGAGATTTTTATAAAATTAGATATTGGCTAGAAATTTATGAAACTAAAATTGAGAATACTAGACACATATAATAATCTCTGTTTAAAGTTTCATAATGTTATGAGTTTATTTGACATTCTAAATAATTTTGTAAATTTGGTCTTTTTACTAAAATCACAATTTTTTTGTGCAACAATGTCTATTCTGAAAGTTCATATAAAATAAGAAACAAGGTCAAATATTATAAATTATAAACTTATTCAACAAGCCTATATGTCTAGTTTACAGAAATATAAGATTCTTCTAAAAAAAATAATTTTTAAAATATATGTTTTATAATGAGATATCCATGTTGTCGAAAAATTATAGAGAGTACATGTTTATTACATCAAGGATTAACTAAAAGACTCAATAATAAACTAATGAACACATCATTAATCATGCATAAAAGTCTGTAATATTTTAAAATCAAACAAAATAAAACTCTTAATAGAACACAAAGATAGGAGATCTAACAGAGCGTAGGGTAAGTAAGTCACTTACCAACCATTGAAACAAAAATTCGAATTCTAGGGTATGAGCAAAGAGTGATGAGCGGCTAAGAGAAAGAAAAATGCCGTTTGTGAATTTATGGTTGTGAAAAGGGTACAAAAAATGTTAATTTATAGGAGCCATTGAAAAAACCTAATAATTTTAAAAGGAATAAATGTTTTCCAAAAAATATTCTATGAATTATAATTAGGGATATACTCATTCTTATTCTCATTATCAATAATATCATTCATGATTTCCTTATAAAAATTCCATAATTAGGAAAGCCGGCGTTAGAATTACCATCACTTTTGTACTTTAGTATAAAAAATATGAATCTAGTACCGTTGGTATCCAATCATATTTTGCTTGATTCTTCTGCAAGTCCACATGCATATAGCTCTCCAATTATTTCATAGTTTTAAGCTGTTTAATCGCCCATAAGTTTTCTTAAGTTAGAAACTTACACTCTGCTGCTTTTCTATGTTCTACAAATCAAAATAATTATTCGGATCTGAAATAAGGTGCGGAAAAGCGACTCCTCTATTGTCTTATATATTCTATAATTTCACTACTTAACAAAGTTGTAATTGTTAAATGGGCGTTTTAAGGATTTTTGAGGCTGCTTAAAACTCAACTTTTTTTTAGCAGTAATGGTAGAATATATTCCTAACATTTTAGTTCTACCTTGAGTTCTAATGTCACGTGTCACTCATTTATTAAATGATGAATTTCATAACTTGTAAAATTATTATTCATCATCCAATGGATGGATGCCACATCAATTAAGACTTTAACTAGAATTTAGATGTTGAGATGCTTGTCATTGCTCTTTTGTTAGATGGAGTCAACTGAATAACTAATCAAATTCAAGAAATATTCAACTTATAAAGAAATGAAAACTAAAGAATAACAAGAAATCATAACAAGCAAGTAATAAATTGTACCGCTTCAACCTATGAGTTAACTTTAAAGTGTAAACTTGTGTTTGAACAGCTGCGCCGTGGCAGCACAACTACCCCAAACGTAACCTAAGTTATATAGGTTCATAAACTTCCAATGATATTAAACTCAACTCCTTCATGAGTGATACATCCTGTACGCTTATCTCTGGCTAATCTATGAATTAATATAATAATAATAATTATTATTATTATCATTATATACACATTATTTTTCTATGAGCTAGTTCCCATTATAACCGATTTCTCTAAAAAAGTTTTAAGGAAATTAGAAATTCCAAAATTCAGACATCGTAGCCATCCTATTCGTACTTATTTGTATTTGTCATTGTTAAATAGGTGTCAGTTCATTGTTCTTGATAAAATAAAAGAATTCACTATGATGAAGCACATAACTGTTAGAAGGGACAAGAAGATTCAAAGGTAACTACATCCAATTATGAGAGGGCTGAGCTAAACTACGTACCTCTTTTGTTTTCATTGAGAAATATCAATTTTAAATTACCTAACCAACTTAACAGAAACTTTGGGAGCAGTTAAGATCTAAACTAACTATGGGGTGATTCATATATTCTTTTATGCGAGTAAGCACAAAAGCTTTGCATCGAAAGCCACGGCCGCATAACGAAAGCACTTGTTCGATAAATTGTAACTCCCGTACAATTCAAAAGTATATATGACGACTATCTTTAGTTTATATCTATTTTTCTAAATAAATTAAGGATTTGCAGCTTTATGACTTGTAAGTTGCCAATATGCAAATAACTAACTAGATGTTTTGCATCGAAACTCACGAGGTAGGGGGTTTGTCTTTAACTTCAATTTTTTTTTTTTTTTTTTTGAGAAGTTACTTCAATTATTTTGCCTATATAACTAAACTAGCCATTTCTATTGCTTCTAGATCAAAGCAAATAGTAGTGATACTTTAAAGATTCATATAACTTCTATCTTCCTGCTCAAAGTAAAATATCCATACGTATACGGGCATCATGATCAGCTCCAAGAGGCTCATCAAACTTGCAAGGAAGTCGCAAATGATCGCTTCAATGGGGAGGGAAAGAATTTCTTTACCAAGAACCAACAGCACAGATTATCATTTGGGTAGTCACAATAAGTCCTCATCATCAGTGGCTGAGAAAGGCCATTTTGTTATCTACACAACTGATCAAAGACGTTATGTTCTTCCTTTGACATATCTCAACAGCAGTATCTTCCTTGAGCTCTTGAAGTTGTCTGAAGAGGAGTATGGACTAAAAAGCGATGGGCCTATTACCTTACCGTGTGATGCAGTTTTCATGGATTTAGTAGTTTCATTCATCCAACGAGGCATCGATTCTGAAGGTGTACAGAAAGCTTTCTTAAATACCATTACTACCAGTCGCTGCTCGTTCCCTGATACTTTCCGTCAAGGATACACCGGCCAACATGCAGTTGTTTCTGGGTACTGAGTGAACTCTATATATATATATATGTATTGTGTATGCACGACCAATCTTTTGATAATTCAAAAGATGTTTTCACTGTAAATTGTAGCTTTTTGAAATGAAGCAGAATTAAACGAAGTAAGAATAGTGTAGTTTCCACGCACCTACTGCTACTCTTCCTCAAGGACATCCAAGACATGCAGCAGATAAACCCTTTTATCATAAAACAATCTCTGATATGACAAAGCAAATCAATAGCTTAGCAGAGGGTAATTGTTTGCATAACACGATTATAAGAGTTCACTCTGGCAAATTAAAGAAAGTTGTCATTTTCACAAAACTTTTAAATTTGCCATAATTTAATTAATCTGATGTGTCTTTCATTTTTAATTCTGTCCTGATGCGACTATTATAACGGAACAAGAGCAATTCCTTAGCATTGAAGTCTAGACAAAAGAAAGCACATGTGTCAAACCTTTTGACCTAAACTAATTTATCAAGTAAATTCTTGTTCTGGTCATGCTTGTGTCTGCAGAAATCTTAATGGTTAGGCGGCTTGCCCTTTAGGGCTTGGTCTTTTCGAATAATGACAAACCTTGAGACTTTTATTGAATTCTTTGTTGTTGACATTCATGATTCACTCTTGTTCAGTTTACTGTATTGTTCATGGTGCTTAATATTTTTAAAATGGGTTCACTCTTGTTCAGTAGTATTATTTATGGTGCTTAATAGTTTTAAAATCGGTTAATTAATTCTTTAAGGGTGCTATGTCCGGGTGGCAAGCAGTCTTTTACGTAGAAATTTTTTAAAAATCAGTCATAGAATTCCGGGACCGTAGTCATACTCACAAGCACACAAATCTGGAAATAGAATAGTATAGTGATAACGAGGTCAAACTCACATAGATATATTGCTTTAAATTGAAATTTTTAATTTAAATCTAAAATTAATATTAATCCTAACCTAGTTTTGCAAATTGAATTTTAAGAGAAATTAAACTAAGAAAACAATTAAATCAAAGGAGAATCCAATAAGACAAATGTTACTAAGGTTTCAGAATCCACCACTATTTAATTAATAATTATATAATTATCAATTAATCCCTAATTTTAGAGTGACAACTCGAAATCAGTTTATGTCATCTCATGAATATAACAAATAAGCCTAAATTAAAATTAATCTTGTGTAAGTTCATTTTTTGCTTAACAGTATGATATCTAAGTATCTCATACAAATAATATTGTATAACAAAAAGTCAAAGTTTTCTAAAGCATTTTGTGTAAACAATTAAATGAAAGACATAGAATCGAAGATAATCACTTATAAACTTTATAAATCACAGTATAGGTTTAGTCAAATATTAATCCTAACAATCAATAATACATGACAAAATTGATGAAAAGATTATATTCAACTAAATATGTGAAACAAGAACCATAAACATTAAATAACATATGTAGGGAATTAATTAAATAAAACAATAATTATTTCATTGAATAGAGTTTCATCCTTAACCTTAATATAAAACAATTAGCTAAACATACTTAAATTGAGAGCAACAAACAAAATAAAGTCAGCCATGGGAAAATTGGACTGCTTCTACTGCTCCTATCTCTACCGAATGCCGCCTCCCCCTCAATTACCTAATTTATTAGCCTTATATAATAATGCCCTATGACCATAAGTTAAAACCGAATCCCATACGCTTTATTGGCTGAATTCAATTTGGATTCTAATTCCAATCCTTTTCCAATTCTAAAATCAAGCTTCCTAATTAATGCTACCATTACTTATCAACACCATAAGCCATAAATTTCCTTCCACTTGTAATGCTAACTCACGGGTTCCTTTAAATTGCTTTTCATAATACAATGCCATGCACGTGCAATTGCCATAACCGAATCTTTATTTTCTAAATGCATGTCCACCGTTCATTATTTTAGGAAATTAACTTCCGATTTTGGTCTTTAAATTCTTGTTGGCCATGGCATCCATTAATTCTTGTGTTCCAATAATTGATTTCCAATTTAATCTTCATTGCTTCCTAAATTAAACTTCTTCATGCCCTTTTTATCTATAATCTCTAATTAATTTCTTATTCAATAAAATAATTCAATTAATCAAAACTAACAAATAATAATAACTAACAATTATATATATGATTAATAACTAAGATGTGATGGGCGCATGAGATTGTCATGCGAGGCAGTCTTCATCGACTATATAATCTCATCATTGAAATAGGGGTAGCTTGGTTTGTAGAGATAGCAGCAATCAATTCAGTAACAATCCGCCACATGTCAAATTCTAGTCATTAAGGAAAATCAGGCCGCCAAGCAATTGCTAGGGCTGCTGAATAAATTCCTCGATTTGGTAACAATTAACACTACTACTTGTTTTCAAGTTTTCAACTGCTACATAAGATGCATATGTATATTTGTAATTTTTTGGAATAAAAACTTTACTGCTAGAATAAGTGAACACATTTTTCTTGCAACATTGTCACTGCCTATGATGGAAAACTTTTGAGAGGCAGCCACCGAAAAACTTCGAATTTCATAGTCTTGCTACAAAATATCTTCTTAATGATAGAAAGAATCACTTATGATAATCCTTTAAAGATAATTACAGAGAACTTCCTACGATGAAATAGTGTCGGTAGGTGATGATTTACTTCGTTATAGGTAATGGAAACATCTGTTTTGAATCACATCTCGAAATTCTGTTTCTATGTTTTCAAATTTTTCTTTTTTATATCAGTTGCTCCACCTCAGGTTCATGATTCATGGTGTTTTTGAAGATTTTGGTTGAAGATATTGTCCATTCTTATACTGTTTCATATAATTATTTATGATCAATGAGTTTCCCATGTTGCCGTGATCGAATGAATGTAAACCTTTCTTCAGGGTTTATGCATGAATTCCTCCGGTCTTCCATGTTATGGGAAGATTGTGATGCTCTCACAGTTTTTGTTGTCTTATTTCTCGTATCATTTTTATCTTTCTTAGTTTACAAAGTTTGATCCAGAGAGAGTGGTTTGGTCGCACAAAAAGACAGACAGTTATAATTCATGCTGCTCACAACATATCAAATCTTTCGGAAGGATAAGAAATCTTTGAACATGACGAAAACGGCTACCAGACTTTGTTATTTAACAAAGTGATAACGAGACAAAGTCACTTGGAATATAAAATTCAAAAGATTCTTTGTAGAAAATTAACAAGAACTGATTTGGACTTTTAACAACCTTGTTTAGTTAGTTAACCTTGTAGTTTATTTCTTGGTTACTCAAAACAAACTTGATGTTAACTAGAATCAAACTGACTATGCACAAGACTGGCAGAAGAAGACAGTTGCTCAAATAACTAACAAGTGACAATGGCCTACAATGGGAATTTTATTCATATCAGAACTAACACAATGACAAGTCCAATGATCTTCTTGCATCGATGATCACATGGGCATAGATTCCATCAACCAAACACACAGAAACAAGGGCTTATGATGCTGTTTTTCTTCTTGATCACCAATATATATATGCCTATACTCCCATTACTTCTCCACCACACAAATCTTCTTAAGGACGAATCTCATTGCTAGACCTTCTATTTTAAGTCTTTTAAAAATTATTCCTTTCTTAAATCATGATCAACTCACAGAAACTCAATCGATTAGTAAGGAAGTGGCAGAAAATGGCTGCAATGAAGCGGCGGAGAATTTCCTTCCCGAGGACTGGTGCTGTAGAGAACTCATTATCGCTTGCCAATAAAGGCCATTTCGTTGTGTACACTGCTGATGAAATAAGGTTTGCAGTGCCACTGGAATATCTCAGCAAAAATATCTTCATAGAGCTTCTAAGAATGTCTGAAGAGGAATTCGGACTTCCATCCGATGGACCTATCACACTGCCTTGTGACAGTATTTTCTTAAAGTATGTCATGTCACTGGTTAAAGATCACATGCCTGAGGATTTAGAGAAAGCTTTGGTTACTTCTCTATCAACATGCCATTTCTCAGCTTCATCTTCCAATTGTCTAGGACAAAGCCATCAACAAAATCTTATTTATGGCTATTGAAGAAATCAACTCTAAGCTTGGTGCATACATGTAACAGTTTTGATGTAAAATACTGTCTTGAGTTCTGTAATTTAAAATGAAATCTTTTGTTCAACAATTTTTGTGCCGAATGAATGGTATAATTTTACTTGATCAGCGGTAGAAATTCACCTTGCTATATATTAATCAGTCACCAAGAGTTACTAACAGAAGACAGAAGTCATTAATCTTGCAATTTTAGCTATTTGACCTGTATGCTTGGTACAAGATTTATTCTGAAAATAACAATTAGTCACCCCAATATCAGCTGATCGTTATCCAATATAAGTCCTTCAGCTTTTGAATGTTTCTGTAATGAGAGTTGAAGGATCCTATACTCCCCTGAAAATTTTCTCCATGCGTCAGCAATAAACTTTACAATGATTCAGGTACAAAACTACATTAAATGGAGACTTTGGTATTAATGAAGCAGAGTATTCTCCACAAGAATATCTGCATGAAAGCTATTTTGAATAAACTAGAGTTGTTGACCTCCAGGTTTTTTTCAAGCACGGTATGGGAATCTACGTAACGTTTCTTTTAGTCCTCATGCTCTAAGTTTAAATGTTTTCAGTTCTTGTAGTTGTATTCAAGGGGTTTGTTCATGTTAGAGCACATTGCTACTTCAGTGTATCATACCATTAGGCACGGGGTAGTTTTCTTGTTACTTTTTTTCTTTCATTAGACTTTCCATTAGGCGTATCTGGCGGGAAAGAAAGATCCTGATGGCAGCCATAACATACAATACTCTGTCGTTAACTTTGTCGTATACAAATTTACTTTTTCCATTTGAGTTTTGCTTTTTCCTGCAAACTGCATTGCTTGTATGCATGCACCTGTCTTCGAATTTAGGAAGGGTAATTTCCAATTACTCTCTCGGGAAATGACAATATTTAAATACTCCCCAACTATTGAAATCCTTAAATTACGCTGTGGAAAAATAGAGGTGAGTTGATGAAAAATGTTTTGTCTTCTTAACAAAAATAGGGGATTAGTTGAGGTTTGCAATATTTTAAGGGTATTTTAAAGGATTGTCATTTCTTGAGGAGTCATCCGAAATTAACCCATTTATGCACAATTTCTCATAGTTTTGCTGTAAAGCTTCTACCTTTTATCTTTCACGTTTACACATTTAGATCCAGAAAGTTTGTTGTCACAAAATGACATAAACAGATATATGATTCATGCAGTCAGATTGGATGCCTATTTCTGAAAAATGCATTATACCAAATCTTTTGGAAGAACACCTAATCTTTGAACATGCCTGAGACGGCTACTAAGTCGGGTAGCTTGTTTTATTTTCTGAATTAAGCGAACAGACTTGATTTTAACTTAATATCATATGAATCTTTGAGTATTGAGTAGGGCAATACTGTCCTTGCTTAGAACTGGCAGAAGAAGATAATTGATTCTTATCTGAAACTAAAGTCTAACGACCTCCTAGTTTCGATCATCACATGGCCATAGATCCCATCAACCCAACAGCAACATATTCACATGCCGCTGTCTTTCCTCATCTATAAATATATGACCGAAGTCCCCTTGCTTCAGCACCACATTACAATATCATCTTACCAAGAAATCTCATCTCTAGAGCTTCTAGTTCAACTTTTCACATATTGGTCAATTATGATCAACTCAAAAAGGCTCGTTCAATTAGCCAGGAAGTGGCAGAAAATAGTTGCAACGAAACGGAAGAGAATTTCCTTCCCAAGAAGTGTCGCTACACAGAAGTCATCTGTTGCCAATAAAGGTCATTTTGTCGTTTACACGACCGATAACACTAGATTCACAGTTCCACTGGAATATCCCAGCAGAAGTGTGTTCATAGAGCTACTAAGAATGTCTGAAGAGGAATTTGGACTTCCATCCGATGGACCTATCACACTGCCTTGTGATAGTACATTTTTCAAATATGTCATGTCGTTGGTTAAAGGATGCATTCCTGAGGATCTAGTGAAAGCTTTGCTAACTTCTCTATCAACTTGTCGCTTGTCGGCTTCATCTTCTCTTGGTGTAGGACATCGGCATCGACATACAGTTATTTATGGCTATTAGTGTTGTACACATTTTACAATTTTGATGTAGGATACTTGCTATTGTTCTGTAAATATCAAATGAAAACTTTGGTTTCATACATTCTGTCCCCAAATGAATGGCTTAACCGGACTTGCATGGATGGTACAAATCCATATCTATATTTAAAATTCAGTGACAGAAACTATCCTCATACCTTTGCATTAGTACTTTTTCTTGTAAGGCTTGCCACAAGATTTCTTCTTACTTTTTTCTTTTCTGAAAAGTAATGAGAAGTATGATCGGTAAAATTTTGAAACAGTTAAAAGAGAGGGAAAAAAAAAATAATGGAGTCTTTTGAAGTAATTAAAGAACAGAGGATTCTCCTCAAGAAACGATGCAGAAAGGTAATTAATGAAAATTGTACAATACGTAAGCGAAATAGACTGTGAAGTTCCGGCTAAAATCAAATGTATTCTTTATGTTGGAGTTATTTCACATGAAACATGAATGATTCAGTTAGTTACTTGAAATAATAATAGGAAAATGATAATTAATGCATGACTTTTTGGAACCATTTTGATTAAACTAGAATTATAAATTCTTCAGCTTTCAGTTTGTTTTCAAGCAAGGCATAGAAATGTGCGCAACCGTACTCTTGTTCCTTTTAGTCGAGGGGGTTTGTTCTCGTAAAAGTACGGAGCCACTTCAATTTATCAAGTCACTAGGTCGTTTTCTTATTACTTGGGAGATTCAAACACTTGGAAATTCCAGAGGGCGTATATTGTTAGGGAAAAAGGATTCTGGTGGCAGCTTTCAGACGAAAATTGCACTTTCTTTTATCCAAAAGACAAATTTATTTACTTATTGGCCCCTTGGAAAAACCTCCAGCTGGTGGTTTCATTGCATTGCGCTTACAATGGTCCGCCGTTATATAGACGGTTTGACATTGTTTGCTATGTTTGAAACTCAACACAATTGTGGACCATCGCAGGGCAACAATTTGATTTCTTCCTACCAAGTGGGTCCAAAATTGTTCGTGGCTTACAATTTTTAGAGCTACTTAAAATTCAACCATGTGCATTTGTAGATTGAACTTCCATGCATTAATAACTTTTGGATCTGGACTCTTATGAACAGAGTAACCAAAGACACTTGACCCAAGATGCTTGAGATCTGCCTGACACAGGATTTCTCTGTATTAATCTAGCCTGAGGTTCCAATATCTGATTTGATAAAAAAAAAAAAATGAAAGAAACATTATTGCTTTCAAATAATTTTAATGTTTCATACCAGAAAGTTTGTTCCGGCAAATAAAGGAGATGAATAATACCACATGTGGGCTTATATACATAGCATCATCTAAAAGCAGGGAAAGTAATGCATGGTATACAACAAACATGTTTTATAGTTTACCGTCTGATCAAAACAAAGCTGATTATGGAATACAACAAAACCTAGTTTCTTCATCACATATATTTTGCTTATACCTAGTGATCATTCACAAAGAAGTCCAATTCATTTAATGACCGCAAACAAGTCCTGGCTGCTTTGATTGCTCTTTCGCGAAAAAGTGATTGTGATGGGCAGCAACTGGTGACATCAGACATTTGCAAAGCTCTTTCTACATCTTTAGTTACACCACGTTCAAGAAACAAAATTGCATACTCCACGAAGGATGCATCACATGGCAATGTGATAGGCCCATCAAACTCCATGTAAACTCATCCTCCGACAACTCAACAGTTCTCTAAAAAATGAAAATCATTTTATGTAGATACTCCAGGGATTGAGGTGCTATAACTTTTAAGTTACAATTGATGTAGACAAAAATTATAAGTATGAAATGAAAGTTAATATTATGTACTAAATATAATTTTTAAATAATAATTTTGACAAAATTAATAAAGATATAATAAGTTTTTCATCATACAAATGTAAAATCAAATCAACTTAGTTTTTAAGTTACAGCAGTTAGTACTTACGAAATACTTTAGTATTGTATCTTTTAAGGTATAACTGGCCAGCCTCAATTCCAAGCAAGCCTTAAGAATCTCTTGTGATCAGTTATATAAACAACAAAATGTCCCTTATGAGCAAGTAATATTGTACTATCAACATTAGCCGCTTCATTTTTAGGTAGTGAATTTCTCTTTTTTTGATGATGGAAAAATTTCCCCATCTGCTTGCCATTTTGAAGAGTTTCCTGAAATCAATTACAGTTAGTTTTTTGAAAAAAAATTATAGGGAGGTCTTTTATTTTTAGATATTGTCCGCTCTTGGCACACAACTGCTACGGTTTTGTTATTGAGCTTTACAACCCAAAACACGTCTATTTAGTTAGGAGAGCCCATGGATTATAAACTACTTTGGGGACTCACTAGCTAGCAATATGGAATATTATATACTTCTCTTCCTTGATGACCTCTGAGGGTCATCAAAAATAGAGTGGAACGAAATCATGTCATTAACAAATCTATTCACACATTGGATTGCAAGTCGGTTCTAATACCAATTGTAATAGCTCGAGCCCAACTTAACTAATTAAGATTGAAGTTATTTTCCAAATTTTATGCCGTTGTATTTTGGTTTTGACAATTTAGTTTTGTGTTGTGCCTGTTTAAATATTTGATGGAGAAATACTTCAAAAGAATTTAGATCTATTACAAATAGATGTAGGCAATTAAAAACCTAGAATTAACAACTTAATTAATTTTCGGAAACATTGTTCACCGTTATGGTTACAGTTACTGTTCACAGTTACTATTCACTAGCACTGTTCACGATTGCTGTTCATCCGCATAAAAAATATTAATTTTCCAAAAACACAATAAATTGCATAAATTAAATGACACGGAGATTTTTACGTGGTTTGGATTAATCAATCCTACATCCACGAGGTCATACCCAGATGAAAAGTAATTCACTAAGTTGAGATGTTACAACTTATGGATTTACCAAATTTAAGACTCTCACTTACAGTTTATCACCATATAGTTTACTCAACCTTAGACTGAATCTGTTTCTCTTGAATAATTGCTACCCTTCTTGATCCACGAACCTCAAGGCACTTCGTAAAGTGATCAATAGCAATTCTTCAATTCTTCAATTCTTCAGTTCTTCAATGTCTAGTGATCTAAGATCCACATAGACTCTCCACAAAGATGAAAAGAAAATAAGTAAATAAATCAATACAAAATTATGCACCAAATCCGGATTCTTTAGGGAGGAGGCTGAATTTTGCTTCTCCGCTTTATGCTCTGTGTGTTTTCAATTGTGAAATACCTCTCTTTATATAGGCACTAGGGTTTCACAAAAATAGCAAGTCTTAAAAGAATTGGATTCTTTCCAAATAAAAATTTATTTCCTCTTATAATTCCTATGAATCTTAATAGGAATAAATATGATCTTCTTGCCTTACTTGTCTCCCAAGAAGCATTTAATGAATTTCCTGTTTGAACCAACTTCTTACTCTAAATAGATCTTATGCGCCAATTATAAAATCTCATCATTAATTGACTTACTAAGTTAGACATCTAATTAAATTACAAAACAAATATTCCTAATAAATTACAATATCACTAAATTTAGGGAATTAATAAATTATTCTCTATTACAAGATATGCAATAAAAAAAATTTTCAATTTAACTAGACTTGTCATAAGATGCCAACTCTATAAGTAATGGACTTAACAATACTGATTTCAGAAAAAGGCAAAATTTTATAAGTCATGCAATCCGGTTGGATCTTGGTGCCTTAAAACTGCATTATAACTAGTAAATCTTTGAACATGCTTGAGACGGCTCCAGACTTGGTTAACAGCAAACTAATTACTGATCCTAAGACAAAATTACCTGGATTATAAAATTGAAAAGATTTAGTTAACAACTAACAAAGTGGTCCTGAGACAAACCTACTTGGATTATAAAATTGATAAGATTCTTTTGTAAAAATCAAGAGCTGATTCATTTCTAGATTATAACTATTAAGTTGGCTAATACTGTCCATGCACAACCCTGGCAGAAGAAGACAATTGCTGATTTAAGTAACTAGTGACAATGGCCTACCCTGAAGAAGACAATCACAAGTCCGACGATCTCTTTGCTTCGATGATCACATGGCCATAGGTCCCATCAACCCAATATATATATAACCAAACTCCCATTGCTTCTGCACCACCACATCACAATATCTTCTTACCAAGAATCTCATCTCTAAAGCTTCTGTTACCAATTTGTTCAATCATCTTCATTTTTCCATCATGATCAACTCAAAAAGGCTCATTCAATTAGCCAGAAAGTGGCAGAAAATGGCTGCAATGAAGCGGATGCGAATTTCCTTCCCAAGAAGTGCTGCTGAACAGAACTCGTCTATTGCCAACAAAGGCCATTTTGTGGTCTACACCACCGATGAAAAAAGGTTCTCAGTTCCACTGGAATATCTCAGCAATAATGTTTTCATAGAGCTCTTAAGGATGTCTGAAGAGGAATTCGGACTTCCATCCAATGGACCTATCACTCTGCCCTGTGATAGCACTTTCTTAAGCTATGTCATGTCATTGGTTCAACGATGCATGCCCGATGATCTGGAGAAAGCTTTGCTAACTTCCCTATCAACATGCCATTTCTCAGCTTCATCTTCTCTGGGTCTAGGACAAAGCCATCAACAAACACTTATTTATAGCTATTGAAGTGAAAAAGGAAAAAAGAAAAAAGTAATAATTTTGATGTAGTATACTTTCTTCAGCGCTGTAAATATCAAATGAAAACTTTTGTTTCATTATGTCCCAAAACGAATGGCTAAATTTTACTTCCCTTAATGAAAGAAACTCATCTCTTTATTACTTTGCTCAGTCATCAAGATTCAACGACAGAAGTCATGCGTTGCAATCTTTTATTTCTTTGGCTTGTAATGTGGGTTAAAAGATTTCTTCTGAAATATTACTAATATTTTATCAGAAAAAATTAACGAAATTGACCAGGCTTTATCTTATCTAAGACCTTCTGCTTTTGAATGTTTCTGAAATAATAAGTTAAAGCTCCAACTGTAAATTTTGAAATAATTCAAGCAAAAAACCACATTAAATGAGGTCTTCCGAAGTAAAAGAGCAGAGGAGTCTCCATGAAGCAATGGAGAAAAGCTTAACAACAACTCCTAATTAAAAATGTGGATAGACTGCGAAGTCGCTGGGAGAGTCAAATGCATTCTGTATTTTATGCCTTTCTTGGATTATATCATGTTATTGTGGCTTCTGTTAGCAGGGCTAACTTTAGACTATCTAGAGCCTTAGGACAATTTTTTTTTTATAAAGTTTTTATTTTACAATTTCAATACTAAAAAAAAAACATAAAAAGTCTCAAAATCCATTCTATCTTTAATTCTTAAATGTTAACAATAATTAAAAAAAATTAAAAATTTCAAAAACAAAAGTTTAAAAAATAGCCAAGAAATTTTTTTTCCTATTAGAATCATTACAAAAATATAACAAATAAATAAATAAATAAAATATTATTTTCAAATAGAATATTTAGAATAGTAGCACATAGAAAGTTGAGGCGATGAATTGATGATCAGATAATAGATATGAATTTTATATTTTAACAAACTAATTTTTTTTTTAAATGAACCAATGAATGTACTGATTTTCTTTGTAGAGAAAAGAGTAAGAAATTTTTCATCTACTGATTTTTTAGATTATAAGATTTTTAATAAAAATTAAAAGTAAAAAATTCTAACATTAAATAATTATATTTTTTAAAGAAATTGAAAAGGTAAATTATTTAAACTTTTTTCTTAGAAAGACTAATAATGAATAAATTAATGGTTAGACAATATTAATAATTTCTAAAAAGATCTTCATTAACTAGAAAAATATTAAAGAAATATTCAAAAAATGAAGCCTTCTTTAATGCACATGCATGCCTCACCACTTCTTTGTAAGCCAAACATGGCTAATTACTAATGCAACAGTAAGCCAAACGTGGCTAATTAAAAAAGCAACAACCAGTTGCCTGCTTCGTAATTTCATCTGCATGCTTCAGCTACTTGCTTGGATTCAGTGTGTCGGAGGCTATATAAGTGAGAAATTGAAACGACCCGCCCCAAACTCCATAGGAGGAATCTATATACATATAAATAAATAAATAAATAATAATAATAATAATAATAATAATAATAATAATAATAATAATAATAATAATAATAATAATAATAATAATAATAATAATAATAATAATAATAATAATAATAATCTTTTTACAATCCATAAATATTCAAGTCTCAAATACAAATATATTACACAAACTGAAGCATAAGATTTTAAAATTTATGCCAAACCATCTATCGTTCTCAATTCAAGTCCTCCTCGTCACTCATATGAAACAATCCTGATTTATGGAAATTACAATAAACTATAATGAGTACGAAACTCGGTAAGTAAACCAATTTTTCAAATACCAAATACATACATACATATATAATGCGGATGGATGACATGCCATGATATTAAAAAACATTGTAAAACAAATCATCAAAATCTCATTCTATCATTTTCAAACTTTCACATTCTCTTTCAAATCACTTACTTGAGCTACCTTCATTCAATTACCGCTTAGTAGGACACTCATTTAACTTTCATAATTTTCATACACTTTGGGCTTCACGTCAATGCGTCACTCGCCCACTTATCTCTTAATTATAATATAACATCCAGAGTGTCCTCCACTAAGCGAGTAACAAATTCAAGCATCCAAGCCAAAGATGTAAAACAAACTTTCTTTCTTCAAATTCTGTTTGGCTAAAATCCACTTTCTTATTTCACAGAAAACATAATACATTTTCGTGCTAATGCCAATGAACATTCACACATACACATGCATGTGTCCATAAACACACATAACAACACATCATATTAACACATCACATAAACACATGGGCAAAACATACAAATCTACATCTGTACATATCAAAATAAGCTATTCAAACATATTAAACATATACATATTGTTTATTGTGATTCATTAGAAATCTAATTTACTTACCTCCTAACATCCTCGGGTAATAAGGCGTAGCGGTATCATCGGCCTAAAATAAATAAGAAAACCCTCATAAGATAAAATCAAGCCATAATCATAATCATAAACTCCAATGTCCTCAAATTTCTCAATACAGTCACATTCTAAACTTAACCTCAAATAATCTCTATTTAAATCATAAATTACCAAAATACTCTCGAAATCATAAATTATCCTTGAAATCATAAATTATATAATTAGCCTCGAAATCCCGAAATCATAAATTACCAAAATGCCCTTGAATTCAAGATTACCAAAATACCCCTAAAACTGTAATTTGCCAATTTAACCTCAAATCATAAATTACCAACCTATCCTCAATTTATGAAATTACTAAAATATCCATAAAATTGCCCCACAATTTAAAAAACTACCAAAATGCCCTCGCTAACTAACGATGACCGAAATTCATGCGACGGTGACCGGAAAGGTCAGATAGAAGCTTCGTGCCTCGTTGAATCCAACGGTGGCAGCAGTGCACTCCGACTCGCGGCCACAGCGGCATATTGACCTCGACAGCTGTGAAAATCTAATGGCTGAACGATGACAAATCGGCTTCCCTGGTGGTTGTGGATGGTCAGAAATAGCAAAGGGCAAGGTGGAGAACGAAACCCAACCTGTGGCATGGCCGAAGCCCGCCTAAATCGACGGCTACTGTGATAGGTTGAGTCGCGGTTCTTTCAAGCTAAATCGTCGGTGTTTTGGCCGTTTTTCGGCAACTTGGACAACTGGGATATGACCGGCGTCTCACAAGCTTTTGATCGGTACCAAGCTTGGCCGGTGGGGTGGGGTTACATAATATCTGAAAATTTATTATTACCATATACAAAACAATTTATTGTTTTATCATAAAATCATGAAAATTTCCAAAATCACACTACACATATATAAAAATTCTTGGTCCAAATTTCATAATTTTTGAAGAAGTCTAGCTATGGTAAAAATAATTTCGTAATCAATGTTCTTCACTGAAATAAAAAATTTCCAGGTTTTTAGACTTTACTTCAAAAAGATCATAACTAATTGAAATCTTTTCTGATTATCTTGGAAAAACTTTCAAAACATTCTGGAAGATGTCTAGTTTAACATGTCCAAAATCAAGAATCAAAATCAATTTGTACAAATTACTATGATTTTTGAAATAATACATTGTCGGCATATTTTCAGCAAAATCTTAGGTTTCTACTTCTGTTACAAATATCTAATCATGCTTCTCGATAACAAATTAATGAAAACCAAGAATTAAAACTTACCTCTGATCTTCTCTCAACAATATTCAATTCAAACGACACAACCTGATCTCATGTGTTGCTCACAGTAGAACTTCTTCTCTTTTTTTCTCTTTTATGTCTTTTCTCTCCACCTATCTTTTTTTTCCTCTCCGTCGTTTTTTTCCCTCATCTTAGTCGATCTTTGTTTCTCTCTCATAATGGGAAAGACATCTTATTCTTTTTATATTAGGGTGAAAGATCACTAAAAAAATTAAAAAGACTTAAATACCCTTAGGAGAATTGGGGTATTACATTTTCTTTCATGTTTAAAATTTCATGAATTAAATTATTATTATTATTATTATTATTATTATTATTATTATTATATTTTGAAGAGAAGAATATGCTCTTGTTACGATTGGTATTTAATGCAGTTCATACAAGAATCAAAATTTTTACTTTTGGACTTTGTTGAATATTAACCAAGCAAGAATGAGAGAAATTTATAAGATTATTACACAATAGAGGTCAGGCCCTTCTTATGGGCTGACCAAATTAGTTTGAAGATATATTCCCTTTTTAGTAATAAATCAAGCAATCTGATTGGATTTTGGTTGGTCACTTTGTTGTGAGATCGCTTACAAGCTGCATTACACTTTACACCTAATCATTAGGAAAGATAATTAAATCTTTGAACATGCCTGAAACGGCTATCAGACTTAGTTAAATACTTAGTGACAAGGAGTCAAAATCACTTGGATTATAAAATTGAAAGTATTCTTCGTTAAAAGCAAGATCTGATCAAGTACTACCGTTGTGCTTTGATTTGTAATTTTTATTGTTTTGTAGTTTTACACGAGGGTTTGTTGTTGTTAAAGTACATAGATCCTTCCATTTACCTTGTCATTTGGTTGCTTTCTTGTTACTTTTTCATTTTTTAGTATGCTGTACCTGTACTTGGTTAAGTACTCTCTCCATAGTTTATAAATTCTATTTTTTGTTTTTCCCTCTTCTTTGAATACAAAGACAAGATTTTGACCTTATATGTTTTGCCACCATTAGGCTCCCATTTGAATCTTTTTTACGTTACTTTGTTTGACCCAGAGTAATTTTTCGTACAAAAAGTACAAAAGCAGTTATAAACCACGCAATCTGGTAGGGTTTTTGCTGATTACAAAATCCAATATGCGCAATCTTTTGGAAGAACTCTAAATCTTTGAATTGAACATGCCTGAGACGGCTGAAACACTTACAGAACTCTTAACTAACTGATAATGAGACAAAATCGTAGTATAAAACCGAAGGATTCTTTGTACAAAACAAGAACTGATTCAGTGTTTTAACAACCTTGATAGTAGATAATTAAATCTTGTAGATTATTTTATTTTCTTGGTTAACAAAACAGACTTGATGTTAACTTTGTTGCATTCAGGAACTAGGCAAATACTGTCCATGTGCAATCCTTGCAAAAGAAGACAACTGCTCAACTAACTGACAAGTGACGTTGGGCATTGGCCTCCACTGAAAATCTGATTCTTATCAGAAGCCAAACAAAATCACAAGTCCGGCAATCAATATGCTTCGGTAATCACATGGCCATAGATCCTATCAACCCAACAGAAAGAAACATGGGCAGATGATGCTGTCTTTCCTCATCAATATAAATATGAACAAACCCTCCGTTGTTTCAGCGCCACAACACAATATCTTCTTACCAAGAAATCTCATTCTCTAGAGCTTGTATTTCCACTTTGTTCAAAAATCTTCAGCCTACAAACATGATCAACTCAAAAAGACTCATTGAATTGGCCAGAAAATGGCAGAAAATGGCAACAATAAAGCGGAGAAGAATTTCCTTCCCAAGAAGAGCTGCATCGCAGAACTCATCGGTTGCCAATAAAGGCCATTTTGTTGTGTACACCACTGATGAAAAAAGATTCACAGTTCCACTGGAATATCTAAGCAGAAATGTCTTCATAGAGCTCTTAAGAATGTCTGAAGAGGAATTTGGACTTCCATCTTTTGGACCTATCACTCTGCCATGTGATAGTACTTTCTTGAATTATGTTATGTCATTGATTAAAGGACGCATGCCCGAGGAACTGGAGAAAGTATTGCTAAATTTTCTACCAACTTCCCATTTCTCAGCTTCAACTTCTCTTGGTCTAGCCCAAAGCCATCAACTGACATTTATTTATAGCTATTGAAGAAACAAGTTCTAGACTTACTGTCTACGTATTTTACAACCCTGATGTGTTATAATTTCTTCAGTTTGTAAATATCAAATGAAAAAACTTTGTTCCAACTTCCAACCATTTTGTCCCCAAACGAATGTTATAATTTTACGAAGAATACTAGAATTCGTTTATATCTATTTTAATTTGTTTATACCTGACACACTTTGTATTTCTTTCACTTGTAGTGTTTCTAGTACAAAATTAATTTATTTTGACAATTACTGGTTTAACAAATTTGAGTAAGCATCATCTTGTATAATTCTTTCAGCTTTTGATTGGTCCTTTAATAATAGGTAAAGCCGTAAAGGATCACATTGTTAATTTTTTCAAATAATTCAAACGAAAAACCACAATAAGTGGGGTCTTGTATATAAAATAAAAAAAAAAAACAATAGAGGATTTTTCCCAAGAAACTACGCAGAAAAGGGTAAGTGATGATAATTAGATAAACAATAAATATGACAACAGATTGTAAAGTTACGGTGAAAGTCAAATAAACTTTTATGTTAGACTTGTTTTTATGTTACATATAAATAGCATTACCCATGTTGGCTTGCATCTCTTTTCCTGCCAGCAGAAACTTGCTGGCATGAATTATGAAATTAATAACTGTAGAAGCAATGAATTTTTCTGGGTTATGATTTGCTTTTCAAATGAGAATTCAACGAGTATAGAGTTATCCACAGAAGTTCTGCCACTCAGATACCAAGCATCTTGGGTCGGATGTCTTTGGTTAATTCTGTTTTATTTGAGTACAGATTCAGAAATGATTAATGCAACAATGTTTATATCTATATACATATGGTTAAGAAGAGACTATTTCATGTCAATTTGAGTCATCACCAATTTTAGACCCACTTGGTCTGGAAGAAATGATAACGGTGTCCTGCTATGGTCCACTGCCATGTGCTCAGTTCTAGCCGTTTCTGTCTGGTTCACATGCTTTTGTTTTACTTGAGTTCGACAGAAGAGAAGCAAACATTAGAGGGACTCTCTCTTTCCTGATGACTACAAAAACTATTCTGTAACATCCCGGCTCCTTTGGGAGATGTTACCAACCATTCCATTCATCAATCTCTAATTATAACAAAGAAATATCTATAAAGGCCCAATTAAATTTGGAGGGTCACAAATTCTCCCATCCTTAAATAAATTTTGTCCTTGAAATTTGTATATGGCAATGTACTCAATCTTCACCTTGAAGTATAATCATAACTTAAATAAAAATATAACCTCAATAAAAAAAAAAAAATCATCTGTGTCAAATTATCAATTAATCCATCAGTAACAAAGTTGGAACTCCATGAATAAACCTCAAGTCGTCAATTCTCACAATTCAATGTATCAAAGTTGCAGTTGTCACAACTCTCCCCCTCTTAAAAGAATGTCATCCTCGAAATTCATTACTAATAATTTATAAGAATATAGGAATTGATTAATTAAATGACATTACTACACCATTGTTGAATTTATAGCAATGCTCAATACTCAACCATGACCATACAAAAAGGATTCTCCTTTCATGCTTTGTTAATCCTAAACAAAAGGTTTTCATCAATTACCGCAAAATCAATCATGCTTGCACTATTTTTCCATCAGCCTCCAGCCTTCTAAAATCAGACGCAATACTTATTACCTTCGCAGAGATCATGTTGCCACAAAAAAAAAAAAAAAAAAAAAATTCCTGTCCGAAATCTATTTTCAGGGCTAAGAGTTCACGTATCTTTTCAAAAGTCGTATAAGTAAGTGAAAATTTAATTATAGTCATTTTTAATAAACAGTTTTTTTCAAATAATCATTTCAATATCTAATTTAACAACAAAAAGCTTTTGATAGAAAACCTTCAAAACATAAAAGCTTAACATAAACGCATATAAGAAGAAACAGCACATTATCAATAAAAATCTCTATAAACTTTTGAGTTCTAAAACTCATCAAATAATCACGCTTGTGCAAACATCACAAAAAGTCATTGATCCCACATGCCTACTTCAAAATCTTTGCTAGAATGCTAGTCCTTACAACAATATACACATATAACCTTACAACAATATACACATATAACTCCGATAACAAACATACTTGAGTCCAGATCTGATGATCAAATAATAAATACATCAATAACTGAACATAAAAAATAAATAATAAATAGTAAGACCAGTTCCATAACAAAACATACCTTTCAGAGATCATACTTACAAGTAGGGTTTTTAAAATTAAAATTTTCATAGCTCAATTCTTTCCAAAACTATTGAAAATAATTCTGTCTCCGACCTCATCAAATCTATCATACATTTTCTGTTTTTTGAATATACTTGCTTTAAAAATACAAAACAATTTATCATAAAATCATGGAAATTTCCGAAAACATACTAGACATGTAGACAACTCACTGTTCCAAATTTCGTAATTTTTGAAGAACTCTAGATGTAACAAAAGAGTCTAGAAATTCATATTTTTCCATGGAACCAGAAAATTTCAGAATTTCAAACTTCAATTTGAAAAATTCATAACAAATTGGGTTCACATTTGATTTCATTGAAACAAGTTTCAAAACATTATTTTAGATGTCTAGATTAATGTTTAGGGAATGAAATAGGGTGACCAAGATAAAGGTGTTTGCTCATACATTATCGTGCTCTCCTCAAAGTAAAAGTGAGCAAATGGTTGAGCAGATCATCTCGACCAGAATAATATGTGGTGACCTCGAGCACATCACCTCGGCCAGGATGTTATTGGTCACCTCGACCAGGAAGTCACCAGGAAGCACGTCATCCGCGAGGCCAATTTCCTGCAAGAAGCATAAAGCCATTCCTGCTGTATTCTTGCTAAGGGTTGATTCGAGGAGACCCGGTCAACGACAGTTGGCGAGGCATGCTCTCCAGCCCGAGAATCTAGGCACGAAGGCCACGCAACCACCCATGACTACGGAAATGGGGAATCCACGTTCGAGAGGTGAAAGGATAACGGACGTAGACTGCGAAAAACTGGGATTCAGAGGAAGCCTATAAAAAGGTAGCCAACGAAGGTAAAAGGGTTAGCATTTTTTAGATTAGAAGGGAGCTAACGAAAAAAGCCATAAGATCTGTGGTAGGCGTTCCCCGAACCTTCATATCTGACTTGAGCGTCGGAGGGTTTGCGCCGGGAAAACAACCGGCGTACTCTAACTTGTCTGTGTGCGCAGGAACCTCTGGAGAAGAAGCCTTACGAGGAGACCTCCTGGTCGTGGTGAAGTTGATCGAGCAGAGATCCTGGTCGTAGAACGAGGACAACCAGAATCTCGCATCAACATTTTGGCGCCGTCTGTGGGGAACTGATCAAAAAGCTTCTGTTGATAGCAAGAAGGGGAGTAAAGCAAGTGAAAAGCGATGGAAACAGGGGAAGCAATGCAGATAACATCCCTCGATACCCGAGTGGAAAACAAGAATGGCAGACAAGAACCTGTAGAGGATCTGGAAACTGTAAGCCTGGGACCAGAGAATCCGGGAAAGACAATCAGAATCGGGTCGAGACTTAAGGGAGAGCAAAAGCAGAAGTTGGTGAAATGCTTACAGGCTCATGCAGATGTGTTTGCTTGGACACATGAAGACATGCCAGGGATTGACCCTGAGGTAGCATGTCATAAGCTGGCAATAAAGAAAGGTGCTCGGGCAGTAAGGCAGAAGAGGAGGTGCTTCAACCAGGAGAGGTATGAGGCTATAAATGGCGAGGTGGAGAAGCTCTTGAGAGCAGGGTTCATTCGGGAAGTCAATTACCCTGAATGGATATCGAATGTGGTGTTGGTAAAGAAAGCGAATGGCAAGTGGAGGATGTGTGTGGATTTCACAGACCTCAATAAGGCGTGCCCAAAGGACAGCTTCCCTTTACCAAAGATCAATCAGCTAGTAGATTCAACGGCTGGACACGCTCTGCTTAGCTTCATGGACGCGTTCTCGGGATACAACCAGATCCCCATGTACGAGCAGGACGAGGAGAGCACGGCTTTCATCACTAACCAGGGTTTGTTCTGTTATAGGGTAATGCCATTTGGTCTCAAAAATGCTGGGGTCACCTATCAGAGGCTGGTGAACAAAGTCTTTAAGCCGTTGATTGGGAAAACCATGGAGGTGTACGTGGATGACATGATCACCAAGTCCAAAATCCCGAAGGAACATGTCAGACACCTCGAGGAGACATTCGAGCTTTTGAGGAGGTATAAGATGAAGCTCAACCCGGAGAAATGTACTTTTGGGGTCAAGTCGGGGAAGTTCATTGGATTCATGGTGAGTCATTGGGGGATCGAAGCAAATCCCGAAAAGATCCAGGCGATCGTGCAGATGAGGTCTCCTCGTAGCCTGAAGGAAATACAAAGCCTTACGGGGAGATTGGCGGCATTGAGCCGATTCATATCCAAGGCTACAGATAAGTGTCAACCATTCTTTCAAGTGATAAGGAGGGGAAAGAAAACAGAGTGGACCCCGGAATGCGAGGAAGCCTTTCAGAACTTGAAGCAGTATTTACAGCAAGCCCCTCTGCTATCCACACCGAGGGATGGGGACAAGTTATTTTTGTATCTGGCGGTATCGGATCGGGCCGCCAGTTCTGTTCTGGTGAGAGAGGAAGAAGGAGTTCAGTATCCAATATACTACACCAGTAAGGCCCTGCTCGACGCTGAGACCAGGTACCCACCGTTGGAGAAACGGGCACTTGCCCTTGTGGTTGCTGCTCTTGTGGATTCATGGTGAGTCATTGGGGGATCGAAGCAAATCCCGAGAAGATCCAGGCGATCGTGCAGATGAGGTCTCCTCGTAGCCTGAAGGAAATACAAAGCCTTACGGGGAGATTGGCGGCATTGAGCCGATTCATATCCAAGGCTACAGATAAGTGTCAACCATTCTTTCAAGTGATAAGGAGGGGAAAGAAAACAGAGTGGACCCCGGAATGCGAGGAAGCCTTTCAGAACTTGAAGCAGTATTTACAGCAAGCCCCTCTGCTATCCACACCGAGGGATGGGGACAAGTTATTTTTGTATCTGGCGGTATCGGATCGGGCCGCCAGTTCTGTTCTGGTGAGAGAGGAAGAAGGAGTTCAGTATCTAATATACTACACCAGCAAGGCCCTGATCGACGCTGAGACCAGGTACCCACCGTTGGAGAAATGGGCACTTGCCCTTGTGGTTGCTGCTCGGAAGTTGAGGCCATATTTTCAGGCATTCCCAGTCTCGGTTATAACAAACCAGCCATTACGTCAAACTCTGCACAAGCCCGATGCTTCTGGTCGGCTCGTCAAGTGGGCTATAGAGCTGAGCGAGTTCGACATAGACTACAAACCCCGAGCAGCGATGAGGGCTCAGGCAATGGCCGATTTCGTAGCAGAATTCACAGAGCCTGAAGTATGTTTAGACCAACAAGATGTAGTTGCAGACAGTGGCGAAGCTCAAGTATGGCAAATGTCTGTAGATGGGTCATCAGGGGAGCAGGGATTAGGAGCATGGATTGTATTGGAAGGCCCGGAGGGGGAGGAGATCTCTTATGCTGTAAAGTTAGAATTCGCAGCAACAAATAACCAAGCAGAGTATGAAGCCTTGATAGCAGGATTGGAACTGGCTAAGGCCGTGAGAGCAGATAGAGTGAAGATCAGAACTGATTCCCAGCTGGTTGCGAATCATGTCAGTGAAAGATTCCAACCAAGAGAGGAGAAGATGGAGCAGTACTTGAAGATAGTCAGGCAGATGATGGAAAAATTCAAAGCGGTGGAGGTAGTACAAATTCCAAGGGAGCAGAATAGTCGAGCAGATATTCTGGCCAAGATGGCAGCGGTAGCAGACCCAAAAATGCCAAAGTCGATCCCTCTGGAGGTGAAGTCCAGCCCGAGCATCGAGCCGAATTCGGGGGTGCTGCGGATAGAACAAAAATGCTCGTGGATGGACCCGATAGTTTCATACCTTAGAGACGGGGTATTACCACCAGATAAGCTGCGAGCTCGGAAGATTAGAGCCCAGGCCTCGAGATACACGATGATTGATGGGATACTGTATCGGCGAGGATATACACTACCTTTCCTTCGATGTTTGGATGAGGACGACGCGGATTACGTACTGAGAGAAGTACATGAAGGAATTTGCGGGAATCATTCTGGTGGGAGATCCCTGGCCCACAAGATTCTAAGGCAGGGATATTTCTGGCCGAAAATGCACCAGGATGCACAGGAGAAGACCAGGAGCTGTGTAAGCTGCCAGAGTTTTGCAAGTTTCCCCAACCAACCACCAGAGAAGCTCACCTCTATGGCCTCCCCTTGGCCATTTGCTCAATAGGGAATTGATCTGATCGGCCCGCTGCCAAAGGGACGAGGAGCAGCAACACATGCAATAGTTGCTATAGATTACTTCACGAAGTGGATAGAGGTCGAAGCCCTTAGCAGGATTACAGAGAAGAAAACGACAGACTTTGTGTGGAGAAACCTGGTCTGTCGATACGGGATCCCTTATGCCTTGGTAACGGATAATGGCAGGCAGTTCGATAATCACAGCTTCAGGGATTTCTGCCAGAACCTCGGGATAGAGCTGAAGTATTGCTCGCCTGCTCACCCTCAATCGAATGGACAAGTAGAAGCAGCCAACAAGACCATCAAGAGACTTTTGAAAACCAGGCTTGGAGCAAAAAAGGGTACATGGGTTGATGAGCTGTCAGGTGTCCTATGGGCATACAGGACAACCCACAAAACAGCAACTGGGGAGACACCGTTCGCCCTGGCTTTCGGACATGAAGCGGTCGTACCAGCTGAGATAGGAACGACCACGCACCGGACAGACCATTTCAATGAGCAGGAGAACGACGAGCAGATGTGTTTGAATCTTGATCTGCTAACGGAGAAGAGGGAGCAAGCAGCTGGTCGATCAGCCGTTTACCAGCAAAGGGTTGCTCGCTATTATAACCAGAAGGTGAATGTACGACAATTCAGGGTCGGAGACTGGGTACTGAGAAGAGTGAATCAGAGCACCAAAGATTCGACTCAAGGAGTGCTGGGACCGAATTGGGAATGACCATATAGAGTCAAGCAGATAGTGGGACCCGGAGCTAACAAGCTGGTTCGCACGGACGGCCACGAGGTGAAACGCCCATGGAACGCAGCACACCTCCGAAAATACTTCCAGTAAGACTTGTTCACATTTGAAAGCTATTTATGTTCATGTTCATTATCGTTTATCTTTTACGCTTTATGTCCAAACAATTTCATGTAAGTTGAATCCTGCCATTAATGGAACGTCGAGGAATTTCATTCGCTTGAAACTGTGAAAATTTCCAAAGGCATGCAAAGGCTCATCAAAGTCTCAAAGCCTGTTTTATGGCGAGACAGAAGCCAAGCGTGCCAGGGTCTGCTCGACCACGAGAAGGCGAGCAAAATCCCAATCCTCGAAGAATCAAAGGCATGCAAAGGCTCATCAAAGTCTCAAAGCCTGTTTTATGGCGAGACAGAAGCCAAGCGTGCCAGGGTCTGCTCGACCACGAGAAGGCGAGCAGAATCCCAATCCTTGAAGAATCAAAGGCATGCAAAGGCTCATCAAAGTCTCATCAAAGTCTCAAAGCCTGTTTTATGGCGAGACAGAAGCCAAACGTGCCAGGGTCTGCTCGACCACGAGAAGGCGAGCAGAATCCCAATCCTTGAAGAACCAAAGGCATGCAAAGGCTCATCAAAGTCTCAAAGCCTGTTTTATGGCGAGACAGAAGCCAAGCGTGCCAGGGTCTGCTCGACCACGAGAAGGCGAGCATAATCCCAATCCTCAAAGAATCAAAGGCATGCAAAGGCTCATCAAAGTCTCAAAGCCTGTTTTATGGCGAGATAGAAGCCAAGCGTGCCAGGGTCTGCTCGACCACGAGAAGGCGAGCAGAATCCCAATCCTCGAAGAATCAAAGGCATGCAAAGGCTCATCAAAGTCTCAAAGCCTATTTTATGGCGAGACAGAAGCCAAGCGTGCCAGGGTCTGCTCGACCACGAGAAGGCGAGCAGAATCCCAATCCTTGAAGAACCAAAGGCATGCAAAGGCTCATCAAAGTCTCAAAGCCTGTTTTATGGCGAGACAGAAGCCAAGCGTGCCAGGGTCTACTCGACCACGAGAAGGCGAGCAGAATCCCAATCCTTGAAGAACCAAAGGCATGCAAAGGCTCACTAAGTCTCAAAGCCTGTCTTATGGCGAGACCAGAAGCCAAGCGTGCCAGGATCTGCTCGACCACGAGAAGGCGAGCAGAATCCCAAGCATTGAAGAATTTACTAAGGCATGCAAAGGCTCACCAAGTCTCAAAGCCTGTCTTATGGCGAGACCAGAAGCCAAGCGTGCTAGGATCTGCTCGACCAAGTGAAGGCGAGCAGACTCCCAAACGTTGTAAAAATTCCTAAGGCATGCAAAGGCTCACCAAAGTTTCAAAGCCTGTCTTATGGCGAGACCAGAAGCCAAGCGTGCCAGGATCTGCTCGACCACGAGAAGGCGAGCAGAATCCCAAGCATTGAAGAATTTACTAAGGCATGCAAAGGCTCACCAAGTCTCAAAGCCTGTCTTATGGCGAGACCAGAAGCCAAGCGTGCCAGGATCTGCTCGACCACGAGAAGGCGAGCAGAATCCCAAGCATTGAAGAATTTACTAAGGCATGCAAAGGCTCACCAAGTCTCAAAGCCTGTCTTATGGCGAGACCAGAAGCCAAGCGTGCCAAGATCTGCTCGACCACGAGAAGGCGAGCAGAATCCCAAGCATTGAAGAATTTACTAAGGCATGCAAAGGCTCACCAAGTCTCAAAGCCTGTCTTATGGCGAGACCAGAAGCCAAGCGTGCCAGGATCTGCTCGACCACGCGAAGGCGAGCAGAATCCCAAGCATTGAAGAATTTACTAAGGCATGCAAAGGCTCACCAAGTCTCAAAGCATGTCTTATGGCGAGACCAGAAGCCGAGCGTGCCAGGATTTGCTCGACCACGAGAAGGCGAGCAGAATCCCAAGCATTGAAGAATTTACTAAGGCATGCAAAGGCTCACCAAGTCTCAAAGCCTGTTTATGGCGAGACAGAGCAGACCACTAAAGTTTCCAGTCTTGATTCGTTTCACTCTCAACACTAGAAACTGGGGGACTGGTGTTTAGGGAATGAAATAGGGTGACCAAGATAAAGGTGTTTGCTCATACATTATCGTGCTCTCTTCAAAGTAAAAGTGAGCAAATGGTTGAGCAGATCATCTCGACCAGAATAATATGTGGTGACCTCGAGCACATCACCTCGACCAGGATGTTATTGGTCACCTCGACCAGGAAGTCACCAGGAAGCACGTCATCCGCGAGGCCAATTTCCTGCAAGAAGCATAAAGCCATTCCTGCTGTATTCTTGCTAAGGGTTGATTCGAGGAGACCCGGTCAACGACAGTTGGCGAGGCATGCTCTCCAGCCCGAGAATCTAGGCACGAAGGCCACGCAACCACCCATGACTACGGAAATGGGGAATCCACGTTCGAGAGGTGAAAGGATAACGGACGTAGACTGCGGAAAACTGAGATTCAGAGGAAGCCTATAAAAAGGTAGCCAACGAAGGTAAAATGGTTAGCATTTTTTAGATTAGAAGGGAGCTAACGAAAAAAGCCATAAGATCTGTGGTAGGCGTTCCCCGAACCTTCATATCTGACTTGAGCGTCGGAGGGTTTGCGCCGGGAAAACAACCGGCGTACTCTGACTTGTCTGTGTGCGCAGGAACCTCTGGAGAAGAAGCCTTACGAGGAGACCTCCTGGTCGTGGTGAAGTTGATCGAGCAGAGATCCTGGTCGTAGAACGAGGACAACCAGAATCTCGCATCAACAATTAACATATCAAAAATCTAGATTCAAAATTCGTATGTATGTCAAAATTTCACAACAACCCTCCGTCAGCATAATTCTCTATAAATTCTGAGGTTACCAATACTCTTATCTAAACAAGCTTCACTTTAGATCATCAAAGACAAATAATTAACAATTATGAGGCTGTAGACCTCAAACCCAACTTTAACGTCAATAGACCGACAGGGGCTTTATTTTCTACCTATGACCATCAATAATAAAGAGTCTATAGAATCTTGTAATCTTTGCTCTGGTACCATCCGTAACACCTTGGCTCCCCAAGGCCGCTGGGAACCGAGATATTACGAGAGCATCCGATTCATCAATCGTTAATTATAATAAAGAAAATATCTACAAGGGCCCACTTAAACTCGGGGCGTTACAAATTCACATCCTTAGCCTTCTGTCAAGTGAATTCATCTCATTTTTGTAGCATTTTAAATTTATTTTGGCCTTTGAATTTTGCATTTTCATGAATGCAGTGATTACATTCATGCAAACTCAGTACTCTCTTCACAGTTTATTTTGACAAGATTCTCACCTTATAGGTTATTCCAACATATAAAGATCCAGAGATGTTGACCTCAGAAAAAGACAAACAGTTATGCAGTCTTATGGAAGCACACTAAATTTTTGAACATGCCTAAGACCGTTGCCAGACGTGGTAAACTACTAAGCAAGTGATAATGAGACATACTATAAAACTGAAAAGATTCTTAATTTGTAGAAAACAAGAATAATTTCAGTGATTTAACAACCTTGTTTATAGCTAACTAAGGCTGGTGGTTTATTTTGTTTTCCTGATTAGCCAAAACAGACTTGATGTTAACTTTCTGTCATAGAAATATTGAGTATTGAGTAGGCCAATACTGTCCTTGCATAAAACTGGCAGAAGAAGACAATTGCTCAACTAACTAGCTAGTGACAATGGCCTACCTTTTAATATTTGATTCTTCACAGAAACTAAACACAAACACAAGCCCAATGATCTCTTTGCTTCGTTGATCATATGGCCATCGATCCCATCTATCCAACACAGGCATATGATGCTGTCTTTCCTCATCTATAAATATATGACTAAACCCTCATTGCTTCTGCACAACAAACAATTATCTTCTTGTCAAGAAATTCCATCCAACCAGCTTCTAGTTTCACTTCTTTAAAAAATCTTCATTATACAATGATGACCAACTCAAAAAGGCTGATTCAATTAGCTAGAAAGTGGCAGAAAATGGCTGCAATGAAGCGGAAGAGAATTTCCTTCCCAAGAAGGGCAGCTGCGCAGAACTCATCAGTTGCCAATAAGGGCCATTTTGTAGTCTACACAACCGATAACATGAGATTCACAGTTCCATTGGAATATCTCAGCAGAAATGTCTTCATAGAGCTCTTAAGAATGTCTGAAGAGGAATTTGGACTTCCATCAAATGGACCTATCACTCTGCCATGTGATAGTACTTTCTTGAATTATGTAATGACATTGGTTAAAGGATGCATCCCGGAGGATCTAGGGAAAGCTTTGCTTACTTCTCTGCCAACTTGCTATTTCTCAGCTTCATCTTCTCTTGCGCTTGGACAAAGGCATCAACAGACACTTATATACAGCTATTAGATCTGATGTATACATTTTCCAGTTTTGATGTACTATACTTTCTTCAGTTTTGTAAACATCAAATGAAAATTCGGTTTCATTCCTAATTTCTGTCTCCAAATGAATGGCTGAATCTATCTATAAAGGACATAGAATTCGTCTAAATAATGATATTTGGTCAGTCATCAAGATTTAACAACAGAAGTCATCCACTCACTGCTGAATTTTTTTTACTTTTGCAAAGTCTGATGCAAGATTTATTCTGAAAATCACTATCTAGTCGGCGCAATATTAACAGATTTGATGAAGGATTATCTGATAAAGTCCGTCAGCTTATTATTTGTTCTGTACGGAGTGGTAAAGGCTCCTGTACTATCCTTTACATTTGTCACCAGGCCTTAACTCAATGAAGTTATCGATGATTCAAGCCACAATCTGCTTTGAATGGAGTCTCTTGTACTCGGAATCAGAAAACTCTCCTACGAAATAAAGCAGAAAAGATTAAGTAATGCCAATTCTACAACAAATATGTGGGAAAACTGGAAAGCTGTGGCAAAATTTACATGTTCTCCATGTTGCTGAACTTAGTTCACAAGAAACATGCTATGTTAATTCCTTGATTAAAAAAATTAATTCGTGAACTCTAGGAAGCACTTTCAGTAAACTAGAATTATTGACCTTTATGTTTGTTTGCTAGCAAGGCATGGAGATGTATTATGTATGTAACCATACTCTTAATCCTAATGATCTAGATTCTAATCTTTACTGTTCTTGTAGTTGTATTCGAGGTTTATAGGCTGTTAAAGGACATAACAACTTCCAGTTATCATATCACTAGGGACTAGGGAGTTTTGTTGTTTCCTTTTTCTTGTTTCTTAGTAATGTTGTACTTTGTGAATTACATGAAGATGCTAAAACTTTGGAAATTTCATTAGACCAAAGAATTCTGAGGGCGGCCATGAGTCAAAAATTACGTTTCCTTTTTGGCCACAAGACAAATTACTTGGTTATTTGGTTGAACTAATTTCTTGGATAAAACTCCAAAAGATGAAATGTATTCAGGCCTTAGTGTTATAAATAATGATTACCAACCCACTTCCATTGCATCCCAGTCAAAACAAAAATCCGGCTTTCAAGTTTCAATTAGTTATTATTCAGAGTTTTCTATACACCGTGATCAGTTCCAAGAAACTCTTCAAGATGGCAAGCAAATGGGAAATTTTTGCTGTCATCAAAAGGAAGGGAATTTCACTACCTAACAATGAAGCAGGACTTGTGAATGGTACAGCACAGCTTGCTTATAAGGGCCATTTCGTTGTCTATACGACTGATCAAGCCCGATTCTTGATTCCTTTGGAGTACCTTAGTAAAAGGATTTTCAGAGAACTATTGAAGTTGTCTGAGGAGGAGTTTGGGTTGCAGATCGATGGGCCTATCACATTGCCATGTGATGCATCCTTTATGGAGTACGTAATCTTGTTTCTACAGCGTGGTGGTGATAAACATGTAGAAATTTTTTTGCTAATGTCTGTTGTCACCAGTTGCGACTCATCACAATCACTTTTCCATGAAGAGCAAACAGAGCAGCAACTATTCATTTCTACTCCTTAATGAAGCAGAATCCTTTTGTAAATATTCACTAGATTTAAATATAAATTGTGTTTTGTGTAGAAACTAGGTGTCGATGTACTCCATGATCAGGTCCACATGCAAAGTTTGATCAGATTGTAAACTATAAAACTCGTTTGCTACAGAAGCATATTAGCATTACTCTTGCTGCTTTTAGACATCAGTATACTTAAGCCCACATGTTGTCTGCATCTACTTTATCTGCCAGCAGAAACTTGCTGGTATGAAGCTTGTAGCTTTAGGAAGCAATAAAGTTTCTTGGATGATGATTTGTTTTTCAAATAAGAAATCTGAACCGCTTTCAATTAGGCTATATTGAGCCACAGAAATTCTGTCAGGCAGATCACAAGCATCTTGCGGGGTCATATGTCCTTGTTTACTTTGTTTCGAAAACTATAAATGCAATGATACTCCTGCTCCTGCAATCTGCATTCATGTGGTTTAGTCTTTTTCTTGTGAATTTAAGCGAACACCAATTTTAGACCCACTTGGCAGGGAGAAATCAAATTGGCATCCTGCTATGGTCCACCATCATGTGTCAAGTTTTACACTTAACCAAACATGCGTCGGCCTAGATATCAATTTCTCCCTGGTATCACGTGGTTTTGTTTTTCAAATGCCATATCCTCAAAGAGAGCATCATTAAAGGACTGTCTCTAGCCTGGTGACTATATAACGTATCAACTTCCTTAGCGTTCTGTCAGGTGAAATTCATTGCATTTCAGTGTTCTTGAGATCCAATACCCTGTCTCTTAACACTCACAAGATCCCTCTAGTTAACAATAGGAAACATGATTACTCCAAAGAAGCTAATGAAATTGGCAAAGAAGTGGCAGAAACTGGCTGCAAGCAAACGCCTAAGAATCTCATTGCCAAGACCTACTGCTGGAGCTGCTGATGCAGAGAGCTGCAGCACATCATCAACGGCTGAAAAGGGTCACTTTGTTGTGTACACAACTGATCAGATACGCTTTGTGATTCCATTAAAGTATCTTGAAAACAACATCATAAGAGAGCTCTTTAGAATAGAAGAAGATGAGTTTGGAATGCCAGGCAGTGGACCTATCACTTTACCATGTGATGCAATAGTCATGGAGTACGTAGTCTCTTTGATTCAAAAGCACGTGGCAAAAGATGTAGAGAAGGCGATACTGTTGTCTTTGAGTGTCATTGGCCACTGTTTACCATCTTCATATCTCCAATCAGGAGCAATATAATCAACAACCACTGATTTGCAGCTTCGGAAGCAAAATTTAGCATGGTTTGATCTTTGAAAACAGCTTACAGAATAGTATTGTAAAATTTATACACTTTTACATTAATACAAATTCAAGTTCCTGCATCTGCTGTTTTTCGTGAGGCAAACGAGTATTTTTATTTTCCTTGTTACTACCAGTATGTAATGAAGTTCATAAAATAGCGCACTTGCTTTGATTATAAACTATCACTAAATTTAGTGATCTGATGAACTTTGAAGCTAAACTAACATGGTAAGACTTTCATTTCTTTCAAATTTAATTTTTCTGTTATGGAAGAAATACGCTGAAAGCAAAAGCTGCACAAAAATGTGAAGGGTGGCTATTTGCAGTTGGTTTCTCTAGAATTATGGAACATCAAAGGCGGTACTTGCATGATATTCACCACAATTGTGCACTGGAATTATGTTTACCAAAGGTTTGGAACTCAGATGGATATTTATTTACTGCACAGCTGGGACTGAAATGAAACTATGTTTGGACATCCAATTTCTGGCCTTGGTTTATGTTGTTAAACCTCTTGGCAGCAACCAAAAAAGACACTTTATTTGCTCTAGATTGATGAGTAGATATCAAACATATAACTAAATATGCCAGCCATTTCTGTAAATAACAATCACAAACTTTTTCTTTCAATGAATCCCTGCAATGTAGAAGCTGAATTTAAGGAACTGTCACTAGCTTTGCGAATATTTACCTTGCATTCTACTTAACTGACAACAAGTTCATTGGCAACATGATCAGTACTAAGAAGCTGATCAAACTGGCAAGAAAGTGGCAAAAACTAGCAGCAATAAGGCAAAAAAGAATCATGTCCACGATATTTAAGGGTGATGATGCAGAAAAATGTTACGTTAAAGGCCACTTTGTCGTGTACACTGTTGATCATAAACGATTTGTGCTTCCATTGGTGTATCTTAGCAACAATGTTGTTCAAGCACTAATGGAATTAGCAGAAGAGTTTGGACTGCCAACCAATGGTCCTCTCACAGTTCTTTGTGATACTGCCTTCATGGAGTATGTAGTCACTTTGATCAGTCACAATGTGAATGAAGATGCAGAGAGACCTCTTCTCACATTGATAGCTGGTAGTCATTGTGCATCATTTTCATAGATAGAACAAACCAATGAGCAATTTCTAATTCATGGCCTCTGAAGCATATCGCTACCTTGATTTTGTAAGTGTATAATAAAAATTGTAGCTTGATATAAACTGAAATACAGAAAAATTCTTTCCTGTTTCATGTTCTCCTTCTGCATTGTGGATCAGATCATAATCATTTCCATGGCATCAAATTTTTCAAGCCAGCTGTTTATCTGATCCGATGTTGCAAGTGTCATTAGTTATATATCAGTATATCAGTAAAAGCAAATCAACATAGTCATTAACACAAAAATTTTGTAAGCTGTCACATGTAATTTCATATATTGGGCTGTAGCATTCCATTTCAATCACAAAAAGGTAATGTACAACCAAATTTCATTGAAATTATCCAAAAAATCTGATCATGCTATGGCGTTATAGCACCGCAGCAGTTATCCCACAGTCATCTACACTTGAAAGAACATTCCATGTTATTTGATAGACTTTCGGAAGCACATAAAGAAAATGCAAATAGAATTCCACTAATATGGACAAATAAGGAATTGTTATTGTTTTAGGGACAAACCAAAAATATGATATTAACTGACTGACACGCTTGAGTGTGAGTAATCTGATTTATGCCAAGATATCAGAACCTAATCCATAGGAAGACTACTTTGGGCCACAGAATTATTCTGTTTAAACAGATCACACATGGTTTGTCCCCATTTCGTAGGTACATTGTAAAGCCTAAAATTTGTTTCATTTATTTCATGTATGTGTTTCATAATAGAGTATTTTATACTTATTATATGTAAGTGAATGATTAAAGTGCCTTTTGGATTTTGATTTTTTATATAGAATATATTATTTTATGTTAGTAATTATGTTGAATGATTAATGTTTGGTAAGTGGAGAAATTGGTGGAGTGGAGTAATGATTATGTTGAATGATTAATGTTTGGTAAGTGGAGAAATTGGTGAAGTGAAGTAATGATGTTGAATGATTAATGTTTGGTAAATGGAGATATTGGGGTAGAGTAATTATGCTAAATGATTAAGTTTGGTTGTATTTTTATTTTCTTTGTGTGTGGCTTGCGTGTGTGCCTTGATGTTGTATCTCATTTGCATTTAAAATTTTTCAAGAAGTGTTTGAGCAAAAGCTTCAAGTTTCAAAGGTGTAGTCTGGAGTGAAATTCTTGTTAGAGAGGTAAGTATTTATAATCTTTTGAATTTCTATTTTATGTGTGATTCTAGGTTATTAATTGAATGGTTTTGTGTACATTATCCTGAAAACTGTGAACAGTGCAGATTCAATGTTATATAAGTGCTGTTTTCGTTAAATCTCATGCATAAAACTTCATAACTTACTAAACTAACATTTTTATCTTTCTATCCATATGTTTATTGTCCAAAAACTCATTGCATATTAATTGTGCTGATTTTTCAAAGTTGGAATACTAGTACTGGAAAATTTCAATTTTCAGCAGCAATCCTCAATTCTATAATTTATTTTGTAATCCAAATGACTTCCGAAAATTTCTGGAAAATTTTATTACTATACATCCACATGTTTAGTTTTTGTGTATTTAATTTCGTAATTTTTGGATTTATATTAAAATCATTAATGGTCATAGAGCTGGGCTGCCGCAATCTTGGAAACTACTTTCCAGATTTTCAAGGGGGTGATATTGAAGCTAATTTTAATTACTTTTTCATTAGAATCACTATTTTTTAATTATTTTTTAAAACTACTTTCCAAAACTTGAATCACTATTTTTTAACACATATAACTAAAATTATGAATTTTTGAACCAACAGTCCTTTGTTTATTTTGTCACTGGACAAATTTAATGTTTTTGTGGAAAATTAGTTTTTCAGAAATGTTTATGAACTCTAATTAATTTTGTTAACATTTATATTGAATGCCAACATGTTTACAATAGCTTCTAATAATTTTGATTTTCCAACAATAGTTATAGCTTGTTAGAAATCAGCTCCTATAAAATAGTCGAGGGTAATTTGGAGAATTGATTTGTTTAGGTTAGAATTAATGGTTTAAGGATGTTGCGTATCTTATGAAAGTCATATTTGAATATGATATTGATAAGAATCTCATCTTGAAAATTATAGGCCAAGAGTGAGCTCGTGTATTTGGGGTTTTTATTGGTTGCTTCGGATCGAGGTAAGTAGATTCATGCATAACGTTTATTATATATGTATGAATTTATGTATGAAAAAAATAATAATGTTGTTCATAAGGATTGGCATATTTATAGTTTTGAAGTATTTTGTTGTTATAGTTTATAATAATGATTTACATTTTGGTTTAAAGTTTATTTAAAATGCTTTCTTCAATTGTTTTAAAACAAAGGGCTTTAAAATACTTATGTTCTATAAATTGTTCTTCCGTAAAAATAATTTGTAAAGTTTTGCCAATTAAATGTCTTATAAGAGATTTTGTTGATCAATTATTGAATGATTGATATTGAAAAATTGATAATTATTTTAAAGTTTTAGCTCATTGTCCTTAGTTACCATTACTGATATGATTTAACAGTTAATTGTATTGTGTGCACCTATTGACGATTATTGCGGGGTAAAATACTTTGATTGAACTACCGGCCGAGTCACCGGGAGTACAGTTGACGCTATGAGGCATGAGCAAAATTGAACAAATGAAAGATTTTATTAATCAATTATTATTTATTGAAAATGGTCATTATGTTATGACATAATTGATTTTAAATTTTACCGTACATATGCATTAGAAAATAAAATGATTATTGATTTCAAATTCATGGCACTTAATAATTATTATTATGTAATTTATCGTTATTAGTAACATTATGCGTGTATTTGCTTACTGAGTTGACGGCTCACCTCTCGTCTCCAACATTTTTGCAGAGTGATTTTAAAGATGTGGACTTTTTGGTTTTAGAAAAGATGATTTGTTAGCCGAAAGCTTTGGGCATTTTTGTGATGGATAAATTTTTGCTATTTTGGTTATTATTTTAGAGCTAAATTTGATATTGGAGGATTATTGTTATATTTATTTTTTTAGAGATTATGTTTAGACTTTAGGCATTATTGATTTTCACTTGGGATTATTAATAAGTTTTAATTGCTTAGAGATTGCATTCCAAATTTCTTTTAAAATTCTTGGAAAAATTTGAGGTGTTACATTTGTGGTATCAGAGTAAAGGTTATAAGATTATGTACACATTAAGGTCAATGATCAATAGCTTAGGATTGAAATTTTGTAGAAGTCTTGCCCCACTTTTAGGATTATAATTACTTATGATAGGTAAATTAGGGAGTTGATTATAAGTATGTTGGAAAAAAAAAATTGAGCTTGTTTGTATGTATATACTTGATGACTATTGTTGAATAACTTGTATTTCTCTATTTTGATCAGAATACAATAGTACAAATATATAGCTTTACAATGAACTAATTTAGGAAACTATCCTAGCTAATTGAGGAAAGTATCCTAGCTAATTGACAACTATACACGCAGCTATTCTAGGAAATTAGATCAATTCTAATAACTCTATTTTTGGTACAATTTCCTCTGGTTTGAATTAATATCTTGCAACACTCCCCCTCAAGCTGGCTTGTAGATGTCTTCCATAGCTAGCTTGCTGACTAGTAGTTCAAAATGTCCCTTGTGTAGTCCTTTGGTGAGTATGTCTGTTATCTGTTGTGCGGTTGGTACATAGGGAACACATATTACCCCACTTTCAATTTTCTCCTTGATAAAATGCTTATCAACCTCAATATGCTTAGTTCTATCATGTAGAACTGGATTGTGGGCAATAGAGATGGCAGCTTTGTTATCATAGTAAATCTTTATGGGAAGAGACACTGGAATCTTTAAATCTGAAAATAGTCTCTTTATCCATATTGCCTCGCAAATTCCATGTGCGAGTGACCTGAATTCTGCCTCAGCACTACTCCGAGCCACAACGCTTTGTTTTTTGCTCCGCCATGTAACGAGATTTCCCCCAATAAAGGTGCAGTAGCCTGAAGTTGATCGCCTGTCAGTTGAGCTACCAGCCCAATCTGCATCTGTATAGACTTCAATTTGAAGGTTGTCCCGTTTCCGGAACATAAGACCCTTTCCAGGGGTTCCCTTTAGATGCCTTAGTATCCTATAGGCTGCATCAAAGTGTTCCTGTCCTGGTGAGTGCATGAACTGACTTATCATGCTTACAGCGAAAGCTATATCAGGACGCGTATGTGACAAGTAGATCAATTTCCCTACTAGTCTCTGAAATTTCTCCCTATCAATCACATCTTCAGCTTTAGCAGGATTAAGTTTTAAGTTGACTTCAATGGGAGTCTCAGCAGCCTTACAACCCAGAAAACCTGTCTCTTTGAGAAGATCAAGAATGTATTTTCTTTGGTTTACAAAGTTCCTTCGATCTTGCAAATTCCATACCAAGGAAGTATTTTAGCACACCCAAGTCCTTGATCTCAAAATCTCGTGCCATTTTCTCCCTAAGATCTGCCAACTCTTTAGGATCATCACCTGTTAGAATTATATCATCCACATAGACAATTAGTATTGATATATTACCACTCTCTGAGTGTTTATAGAACATTGTATGATCAGCTTGGCTTTGATTGTAGCCATAACTCTTCACAGCCCTTCCAAAACGTTCAAACCACGCCCTTGGAGATTGTTTAAGGCCATATAGGGATTTTTTAAGTCTGCAGACTTTGTTTTGACCGAACACCTTCTCAAATCCTAGTGGTGGACTCATAAACACTTCTTCTTCTAAATTCCCGTTCAGAAAGGCATTCTTGATATCTAACTGGTGTAATGGCCAGTTATAGTTTGCTGCTAAGGATAATAGTACCCGAATGGAATTTATTTTGGCGACAGGGGCAAAGGTTTCTTGGTAATCAACCCCATGTGTTTGAGTAAAGCCCTTAGCCACGAGTCTGGCTTTAAATCTCTCTATACTTCCATCCGCCTTGCACTTCACTGTAAACACCCATTTGCACCCAACTGTTTTTTTATCCATGGGTAGGTCAACAACTTCCCATGTCTCACTTTTCCTCAGAGCATTCATCTCTTCCATCACCGCTGATTTCCAATCAGAATCATTAAGTGCTTCTTGAATGTTTCTTGGCACATGCAGGTTAGAGATTTCAAATATAAAGGCATTGTGTTTTTTTTAGAGTTTACCATAGGATAGATATTTGGACATAGGATGAGAAGTACAAGAGCGTTTTCCTTTTCTGATTGCTATTGGAACATCATAGTTATTAGAATTTTCATCAAGCATAGGATTGACAGTAGGTTCAGATATTTCATCAGGATTAGGAACAAGATTATGTGAGGAAGTTTCTAGAGTACCTGTATTTCTTTCAGATTCTTCACTCAGGGTGTCTGGTTGGCCTTGTGCTAAAGGAATAGTAGGTCTCTTACTCCTTGTATGGTTCCTCCTTGAATAAGTAAGAAGCTCTTTGTCTTGTTCCTTGAGAACAGAAGGTAGTATTTCTGCCCCTGTCACAGTCTCAGCAGTGTTTGGCAAAATAGTCTTGGTATCATCAGTTTCAAAAACAACATTAGGAATAGTAATGCAATCTAGGGTTTTAGGCAGGGGATTGGAAATATCATCCCAAAAATTTTCTTCTCCTCTTATTTTCTCCCCCTGAAGAGAATTTTTTTGAAAAAAAGGTTGATTTTCCAGAAAAGTTATATCCATAGAAACAACAGTTTTCCTAGTTTTTGGATTAAAACACTTATATCCTTTCTTATTTGGTGCATAACCAATATGTGAAGCCTGATTAGTTAATTCTGTTATGTGACTAAGTGGCGTGCTGAGTCAGCTTATATGTGGGGCCAGAGTTAGTTAATTCGTTACTGCTAACAGCTGGACAACAGAGCTATATATACATAGGCTCAGGGCTGATCAACAGAGAGTTGAAGTCACGATTTTGAGAAGCCTAGGATGAGAGATAGAAAATTCTCTGTAGGAGAGATTTAATCTTTGTCATCAATACTCTCATTGTAAACACTTTGTTCAATAAAAGCTTCAAGCCCAGAGGGGTTTATTTGGTCGTGGATGTAGTTACTTTGGTACTGAACCACGTTATATTGTGTTCATTGTTTCTGGTTCATCTTCTTCTTGTTGTTCTCTGGTTATTTCTTGTGTTTGATCTGGTTAGCTTTCTTGATTAAAGATTGTTGATCTTGAATCATTTGGGTTCTATAAGCTTAGGTTATTTGATTAATTAGAGTGGATCTTGAAGGAATTCCACAACAAACTGGTATCAGAGCGTTAAAAGATCTCAGCTCTTGTTCACAAATGGCTAGTACAAGATTCGATGTAGAAAAATTTAATGGAGAAAATGACTTCTACCTATGGAGTCTCAAGATGCGTGCAATCTTGATCCAACAGGGGCTTGACAGTGCTCTTGATAATGAAGAATATCAGATTGGCAAAAAGGAGAGATCAGAAGGCTCCTCAAGCTTGGGTGGAGACATAAGGTCTATTAACAACAAAGCTCACAGCACCATAATCTTGCATCTGTCTGATGAAGTGCTGAGAGAGGTTGCTAAAGAAAAATCTGCATCTGGACTCTGGTCGAAACTTGAAGAACTATTCTTGAAGAAGTCTTTGGCCAAGAGACTCTATATGAAAAGGAAGCTGTATACATTCTCAATGAAGGAGGGAACAGCCATGAAAGACCATCTCGACGAATTCAACAAGCTAATCCTGGATCTTGAGAATGTTAATGTGAACCTTGAAGATGAAGACAGAGCTCTTATCTTGTTAAGTTCACTGCCAGATTCATATGAGCACTTTGTTGACACATTACTGTATGGGAGACAGACCCTTACATTAAAAGATGTGAAGAATGCTTTAGAATCAAAAGAATTAAAGAAAAGAGCTGAGGGAAAAGATTAGGGCCTTGGTGAAGGTCTGATGGCCAAATCAAAACCTGAAAAGAAGAAGAATCATGACAAGAAAAGTAACAATCAGAAGGCTAAAGCTGACAAGAAAAAGAAGAAGAGGAAGTGCTATTTCTGTCAGAAGGAAGGGCATTACATAAAGGATTGTTTCGAAAAGAAGAAACTTGAAAAGATCCAGAAAGATTCATCAGGGAAGGCAGCCATTGCATCAGAAGATGAAGGGGATTCAGAAGGGGCAGATGTTCTCATAGCTGCAGAAAAACAACCCACTGAAGAATGGATCTTGGACTCAGGTTGCTCCTTCCACATGAGCCCAAACAAGCAACTCTTCAAGACTTTTGAGAAAGTTGATACAGGTAAGGTTTTATTGGGAAATAACTTGGCCTGTAAGGTTGCTGGAATTGGAACTGTTACCATAACTATGCATGATGGAGTAGATAGAGAGCTAAAGAATGTAAGATATGTTCCAGAGCTTAGAAGGAATCTAATATCCTTATGAACAGTTGACCAGTCAGGCTGTAGCATTAAGGCAGAGAATGGTGAACTCCAAGTTACAAAAAATGGCATGGTTATAATGAAGGGAATAAGAAGAAATGGGTTATATGTCCTAATAAGCTCCCCTTCCTCTTCAGGAGTTATAGCCTCTGTTAGTGGTGATAAAACAAAGTTATGGCACATGAGATTGGCTCACATGAGTGAAAAGGGGTTAAGGGAATTAGGCAAACAAGGTCTAATTGGTTCTGGTCAGATTTCATCTCTGGAGTTCTATGAAAAATGTGTGTTTGGAAAGGCAACTCGACAGAGGTTTGGGACTGGAAAGCAAGAAACCAAGAATTCAATGGATTACATACATTCAGATTTATGAGGTCCATCCCAAGTGCCATCACATGGTGGAGCTAGGTACTTCATGACACTGATTGATGACTATACCAGGAAGGTTTGGGTTTATATCTTAAAGCATAAGAGTGAAGCTCTGCTGAAGTTTAAGGAATGGCTGACCTTAATTGAAAATCAAACAGACAGGAAGATAAAGAGATTAAGGACTGACAATGGGCTGGAGTATTGTAGTAAAGATTTTGATGAGTTTTGCAGAGAAAAGGGAATTGCAAGGCACAGGACTGTTAGACACACACCCCAGCAAAATGGGCTTGCTGAGAGGATGAATAAAACATTAGTGGAAAAAGTAAGATGTATGTTGTTTAGTGCAAACCTCTCAAAACATTTTTGGGCTGAAGCTGTCACCACTGCAGCATACTTGATAAATAGAAGTCCCTCATCAGCACTCAACTTCAGAACTCCACAAGAGGTTTGGTCTGGAAAACCTCCTGATCTAAGCAATCTGAGAATCTTTGGCTCACCAGCTTATGCTCATATCAACCAAGGAAAGCTTGAACCTAGGGCAATTAAGGGTATCTTTATTGGTTACCCTGAAGGTGTTAAGGGATACAGAATATGGTGCATTGATGGGAAACCTTCAAGGATTATAGTAAGCAGAGATGTTGTATTTGATGAGGGTTCCATGCTGCAGCAAAAGGTTGAAACTGAACTGACAATTTCTGAGCAACCAGCCAACCATAAGCCTAATCTGGAAGTGGAGCTTACTGATGATCATAAGGACACTGATGAAGAGTCTAAATCTTATGACAGCAAATCTAGATCCTCAGAAATGAATAACTACCAGCTGGCAAGAGACAGAGAAATGAGGGTTATAAAATTGCCTAAGAAATATGGCATAGCAGACTTGATATCCTATGCATTGAATGTTGCTGAAGAAGTTATTGGGGAAGAGCCCAACAGCTATAAGCAAGCCATGAACAGCAGGGATAAAACAAAGTGGCTGTCAGCAATGGAAGAAGAAATATCCTCATTAAAAAAAAACAACACCTGGATTTTGGTGAGGAAACCAGAAGATAGGAAGCTGGTTGGATGCAAGTGGATCTTCAAACTTAAAGATGGAGCTACAAGTGAGAACCTCCTAGATATAAAGCTAGGCTGGTGGCAAAGGGCTTCACACAAAGAGAGGGGGTGGATTACAGTGAAGTTTTTTCACCAGTGGTGAAGTATAGCTCAATAAGAGTGTTACTTGCAATAACAACTTACCATGATTTGGAGCTGGACCAAATGGATATCAAAACAGCCTTCCTACATGGCAATCTTGAAGAAGAGATATATATGGAACAGCCAGAAGGTTTCATACAAAGGGAGTCTGAAGACATGGTATGTTTACTTAAAAAGAGCTTGTATGGTTTAAAACAATCCCCCAGGCAGTGGTACTTGAGGTTTGACCAATTTATGATTGCTCATGGTTACTTGAGAAGTCAATATGACAGCTGTGTATACTGCAAATTCCTTCCCTCTGGAGATGGGATATATTTGCTTCTCTATGTGGATGACATGCTCATTGCATGCAAGCACAGAGAAGAAATAGAAAAACTTAAAACTGAACTAAGGGCTGAATTTGAGATAAAGGACCTTGGCTCTGCCAGCAAGATTCTAGGAATGCAGGTAAAAAGGGATAGAGCTGCTAAGACTCTACTTCTTTCACAAGCTAGTTACATCAAGAGAGTGCTCAGCAAGTTTGACATGGTTACCTCTAAAGCTGTTTCCACCCCTTTAGGCACTCACTTCAAGCTGTCAAAGCAGCAAGAGCCATCTGATGATGCAGAGACTGAGTATATGAAGAAAATACCTTACTCTAGTGTGGTTGGAAGCATTATGTATGCTATGGTGTGCTCTAGACCTGATATTGCTTATGGGGTAGGAGTAGTCAGCAGATTCATGGGGAACCCAGGAAAAATGCATTGGAGTGCTGCTAAGTGGATACTTAGGTATCTGTATGGATCATCTGATTCTGGTATTTTGTTTAGTAGAGATAACAAAGTCATAAGTAAAGTCATAGGCTATGTGGACTCAGACTTTACTGGTGACTTAGACAAGAGAAGGTCTACTACTGGTTTTGTTTTCACCATGTGTGGAGGAGCTGTAAGTTGGAAAGCATCATTGCAGTCAGTTGTTGCCTTATCAACTACTGAAGCCGAATACATTGCACTTACTGAAGCTGTTAAAGAAGCTAAGTGGATCAGAGGGATTATATCTGAAATGGGGTTGACTCAGGATACAATTCTAATCTGTTGTGACAGCTCAAGTGCAATTCAGTTAAGCAAAAACTCCAAATACCATGAGAGGACAAAGCATGTAGATGTGAGGTTACATTTCATAAGAGAAGAAATTGAAAGAGGGGTAGTGGATGTTGTAAAGATCTCTACTGAAGTCAATCCAGCAGATGCACTGACAAAACCAATACCAACAGTCAAGTTCAGAAACTCTCTGAGCTTGATTGGAGTTACAAGCTTGTAAGTCAAGCATATTAACTATCTAAACCAGGTCTGGGTGAAGCTGGTACAGAATCAACTAAGGTGGAGATTTGTGAAGCCTGATTAGTTAATTCTGTTATGTGACTAAGTGGCGTGCTGAGTCAGCTTATATGTGGGGCCAGAGTTAGTTAATTCGTTACTGCTAACAGCTAGACAACAGAGCTATATATACATAGGCTCAGGGCTGATCAACAGAGAGTTGAAGTCACGATTTTGAGAAGCCTAGGATGAGAGATAGAAAATTCTCTGTAGGAGAGATTTAATCTTTGTCATCAATACTCTCATTGTAAACACTTTGTTCAATAAAAGCTTCAAGCCCAGAGGGGTTTATTTGGTCGTGGATGTAGTTACTTTGGTACTGAACCACGTTATATTGTGTTCATTGTTTCTGGTTCATCTTCTTCTTGTTGTTCTCTGGTTATTTCTTGTGTTTGATCTGGTTAGCTTTCTTAATTAAAGATTGTTGATCTTGAATCATTTGGGTTCTATAAGCTTAGGTTATTTGATTAATTAGAGTGGATCTTGAAGGAATTCCACAACACAATAAAAATACATTTTTCAGCCCTTGGATCTAGTTTAGACTGGTTTTTATTAGGTATATGAACATAAGCTGTACATCCAAAAATTTTCAGAGGAAGATTAGAGTGAATTCGTGATTCTGGAAAATATTTTTTAAAACAGTCAAGTGGTGTAATGTAGTTTAGAACGCAGGTGGGTATCCTGTTAATTAGATAGGATGCAGTTAAAACCGCTTCGCCCCAAAGATATTGAGGAACATTCATAGAAAACATAATAGCACGAGAAACTTCAAGTAAGTGTTTATTTTTACGCTCAGCAATACCATTTTGCTGAGGTGTATCAACACAAGTAGTTTGATGGTGAATACCTTTTTCTGCAAAAAAAGTTCTAAGATTTTGCTTAAAATATTCAGTTCCATTATCGGTATGAATAATTCCAATTTTAGTTTGAAAGTTGTTTTCAATCATCAAGTAAAATATTTCAAATAAGTTCTGAACCTCAAATTTTTCCTTCATCAAATAAACCCAGCATAGGCGAGTATGATCATCAATAAAAGTCACAAACCATTTTTTCCCTGAAGAAGTATTAATTTTTGAAGGACCCCAAATATCACTATGGATTAAATAAAAAGGCTTTGAGGCTTGATAAGGCCTTGAAGGATAGATAGTTCTATGACTTTTTGATAAAATGCAGTTTTCACAATGGAATTCAGAACAATTCAAACCTTTAAATAAACTAGGAAATAATTTTTTAAGATAAGGAAAACTATGATGCCCTAGCCTATAGTGCCAAAGCATAATTTGATCCTTAACTTGAGTAGAACTAATACTACTAAAGCCTTGAGCTTCTTTATTCTTAGATTCTTCATCTTCAAAATAGTAGAGACCATCTATCAATTTAGCATTGCCAATCATCTTCCCCGAGTTCTGTTCCTGAAAGACACAGTGGTATTTGAAAAAAATAACACGACAGTTAGAGTCTCTAGATAATTTACTAACTGATAGCAGATTACAGGTAAGTTTAAGAACATGGAGAACATTTTTAAGAGATATGGTTTTAGATAGATTTATCAAACCGTTGCCAGCTATAGGGGAATATGAACCATTTGCTATACGAACTTTTATATGACCAGAACAAGGGGTGTAAGTATGAAATAAATGAGAAAAACTTGTCATGTGATCAGAGGCTCCTGAATCTATAATCCAAGGAGTATGAGAAATAGGTAAATGACAAGAGAGAACATTTAATTTACTACCTGCTTGAGCAATGGCAGCATTAGGTATACTTAATGATCCTGAGTTAGATTTCAGCAGCTTCAGAAGGTGATCCATCTACTCTTTGTTAAAGGGGACAGACTCGACCTCATGTGCAGCAGGAGTACGAGTGAATCTGCCTTCATGAGAACCCTTCCAATTTGCTGGTTTTCCGTGGATCTTCCAGCAAGTCTCTCGTGTATGCCGTGGCTTATTGCAGTGATCACACCAAATGCGAGACTTTTCATCATGTTTCTTTGTAGCAGTTCGGCCAGCATTAATACTAGCAGCAAGGGCTGAGTTTTCAATAGTGTTAACGAGATTCCTTTTTCCAAGCATAACAAGATGCCGACTCTCCTCACGGCGTACCTCAGAAAACACTTCTCCAATAGAGGGAAGCGGCTGCCTCCCAATAATCCTGCCTCTAACTTCATCAAACTCCACGTTAAGACCAATGAGAAATTTGAAAATTCGGTTATCCTCCACTGTTTTCTTAAAGTGTTTACAATCTTCAGAAGATTTCCACTCATAATCATTAAATAGGTCTAAATCTTGCCAAAATCGTTTCAAGGAATTAAAATACTTAGTGACAGTATCCTCACCTTGGCGGATTTCTCCGAGTTTAAGAGTTAACTCGTATACTTGAGATTGATTTCCCAAGTCATAATACATTTGGTTAATGTTGTCCCAAAGCTCCTTGGCCGTGTGATAACACATATAGTTGGAGCTTATGTCCTCCTCCATAGAGTTCACCAACCAAGTCATTACCATCGAGTTCTCAGCATCCCATGTTGGAAAGGTTGCATCATCAGCCGCAGGCTCCTTTGTTTCTCCAGTCAAATACCTGATCTTGCCTCGACCACGGATATACATGCGCACAGATTGAGACCAACGCAGGAAATTTTCTCCATTCAGTTTAATGGTAGTGATCTGAATGGAGTGAGATTCCGTGGTTGAAGCCTGGGTTTTAGGCTGTGCAGCAGTAGGTGTTGCCAGGCTTGTAGAAGCATTCTGGGTATGTTGAAGGGTGTTTGCAGACTCAGAAACAACGTCGGACATGATGAAGAGGTATGACTGATTTTAGGGTAGAAAAGAAAGTAGGAGAACGGCTAGGTTTTCTGCAGGTAAGAGAAAGGGCAGAAGAGCAATAAGGTTTTCAGGAATTGAAAGAATTCCTGCTCTGATACCATATTGGTGAATAACTTGTATTTCTCTATTTTGATCAGAATACAATAGTACAAATATATAGCTTTACAATGAGCTAATTTAGGAAACTATCCTAGCTAATTGAGGAAAGTATCCTAGCTAATTGACAACTATACACGCAGCTATTCTAGGAAATTAGATCAATTCTAATAACTCTATTTTTGGTACAATTTCCTCTGGTTTGAATTAATATCTTGCAACAATGACCAATAGTATAATGTCACCTAGAAATAATATCGGTCGAACTCTACCACATGAGAGTGATGGAGTGACTCGTAGGGTAGCTAGCTCTCGGACTAGGGGTGGTTTGCAGAAAGAATTCGAAACGAAATTAAGGTTCAGCACTGCCTTTCATCCCCAAACTGATGGACTATCAAAACTCTTGAGGACATGCTACGAGCTTGTGTGTTGGACTTGGGAGCTAACTGGGAGGAACATTTGCCCTTAGTGGAGTTTGCTTACAATAACAGCTTCCACTCCAGCATAGGCATGGCGCCTTTTGAAGCTTTATACGGACGGAAGTGTAGATCACCTATTTGCTGGGATAAAGTTAGTGAAAGAAAACTATTGGGATCAGAACTAGTTCAGATTACTGCCGACAAAATTAAGTTGATGCGAGAGTATCTCCGTACAGCTCAAAGTAGGCAAAAGAGTTATGTTGATGGACGAAGACGTGATTTAGAGTTCTAAGTAGGGGATTGTGTTTTCTTGAAAGTATCACCTTGGAAAAGAGTTTTTCGTTTTGGAAAAAGAGGTAAACTTAGCCCTCGATTTATTGGGCCTTTTAAGGTTCTGAAGAAAATTAGCACAGTGGCATATCGAGTGGCTTTACTGCTGAGCCTTCTAAGACTTCACGATGTGTTTCATGTGTTGGTGTTAAGGAAGTACATTGCTAATCCTTATCATATCTTGGATTACCAACATATCCAAATCTCGAACGATATGTCATACAAGGAGCAACTGTTGGAGATTCTGGACAGGAAGGAACAAGTGTTAAGAAAAAGAGTTATACCTTTATTGAAAGTTCGTTGGGCGAATCATTCTATGGAAGAAGCTACTTAGGAGCGAGAGGCAGAGATTAAGGAGAAGTACCCTCAACTTTTTAAGGAATAAGATGAGTTTCTAAATTTCGAGGACAAAATTTCTCTTAAGAAAGGGAGAAGTTGTAAAGCCTAAAATTTGTTTCATTTCTTTCATGTATGTATTTCATTAGGGGTGGGCAAAATACCCGACCCGACCCAATCCAACCCGAATCGACCCGAAAAATTTTAGGTTCGGATTGGATCAGATTGCGAATATAACCTGATCGAATGAAAAATTGTAAACCGATCGGGTTGTGATCGGGCCGAGTTATACCCGATCGGGTTGCTTAAAAAAAAAACTAAACCTAAACCTAAACGCATGCACACCACACACACACAAATCACACTAACAGCAGAATAAATTCACAGCACACAAACAAAAGTACAAAACTCACAAGACACACACACACCAGTGCCGCGATCTGCTGACTCCTAATGGCCATCGCCAACAGAGGCCACACACGCTCCACCTCCAGTGCCATGATATGTTGTTGTCTCTCCGAACTTTGACCAGTCCCCATGATTTGTTGTTGCGCGTCCAACCGTTTGCGATATGCCGCTGCACGTCCGCCCATCTACTACCGACTGCCACCGATCTGCTACCGAAAACCCATCCGTGATCTACTACTCTAAGGCCAAGCCTCCAATCCGAGTACCCGACCTAAGTTTTTGCCCTTTGTGACTTTTGATTTTGAAGCTTTCATTTCATGGTATATAATTAGCTATGGTTAATTTTGAAGCTTTCACCCGACTCGATTAGACCCGAAATAACCCGAACTCAATCCGATCCGTTAACCTTAACCTGATTCTACCCAAGTTCAAACTGATTTTTTGACCCAACCCGAATCGACCTGAATATATATCGGATTGGATCAGGTCGGGTTGTAAGAAAGGGTTATATTCGAATTAATATTTGCCCAACCCGAACAACCCGAAACTCAATCGGATTTACCCAAACCCGATTTTGCCCACCCCTTTATTTCATAATAGAGTATTTTATACTTATTATATGTAAGTGAATGATTAAAGTGTCTTTTTTATTTTGATTTTTTTATATTCACTTACATATAATAAGTATAAAATACTCTATTAAGAAATACATACATGAAAGAAATGAAACAAATTTTAGACTTTACAACTTCTCTCCTCCTTAAGAGAAATTTCGTCCTCGAAATTTAGAAACTCACCTTATTCCTCAAAAAGTTTAGGGTACTTCTCCTTAATCTTTGCCTCTAATTCCCAAGTAGCTTCTTCCATAGAATGATTCGCCTAATGAACTTTTACTAAATGTATAACTCTTTTTCTTAACACTTGTTCATTCCTATCCAGAATCTCCAACAGTTGCTCCTCGTACTACATATCGTTCGAGATCTGGATAGGTTGGTAATCCAAGTTATAAGAAGGATCAGTGATGTACTTCCTTAACACCGACACGTGAAACACATCGTGAAGTCTTAAAAGGCTCGACGGTAAAACCACTCGATATGCCACTATGCCAATTTTCTCCAGAATCTCAAAAGGCCCAATAAATCGAGGGCTAAGTTTACCTCTTTTTCTAAAACGAAAAACTCCTTTCCAATGTGATACTTTCAAGAAAAACATAATCCCCTACTTGGAACTCTAAATCACGTCTTCGTCGATCAGCATAACTCTTATGCCTACTTTGAGCTGTATGAAGATGCTCTCGTATCAACTTAATTTTGTAGGCAGTAATCTGAACTAGTTCTGGTCTTAGTAGTTTCCTTTCACCAACTTCATCGGTCTGAGGATGAAAGGCAGTGCTGAACCTTAACTTCATTCCAAATTCCTTCTGCAAACCACCCCTAGTCCGAGAGCCGGCTACCCTACGAGTCACTCCATCACTCTCATGTGGTAAAGTTTGACCGATATTATTTCTAGGTGGCATTATCCTATTGGTCATCAAGTATATACATACAAACAAGCTCAATATGTATTTCTTTCAAAATACAGATTGTTTGGGGGATATACTTTGACGAGACCAGCCGTGACGAGCAGATACCTGGTAACAGAGTGTACTTCGGCGAAGACCAGCTGTGATGAGCAGACATCTGGTAGCAGGGTCTCGCGAGCAAGTATATATTATAAGAATCTGGCAGCAAGGGAGCAGGAGCAGGAATATTCTGCTCGTCCACGAATGCACCATCCGCGAGGTCGATCCTCTGTTAGAAGCATAAAGCCATTCCAGCTAAGGCTTGAGTCAAGGAGACCCAGTCAACGACAGTTGGCGAGACGTGCTCTCCAACCCGCGAATCAAGGCACGAAGGCCATACAACCACCCACGATTACAGAAGTGGAACATCCACTTTCGAGAGGTGGGAGGATAACGGGCGCGAATGGAGGGAAGGCCTGAGTTCGGGAGAGGCCTATAAAAAGGTAGCCAACGAAGGTAAAAGGGTTAGAATTTTTGACATGATAACAGAGATAAAGAAAGCTCAAAAGAACTGAGACTAAAGAAAAGCCATAAGATTAGTGGCTAACGTTCCCAGGGACAGAAAATCTTCATATCTGACTTGAGCGTCGGAGGGTTTACGCTGGGAAAACAACCGGCGTGCTCTGACTTGTTTCTGTGTTCGCAGGAATTTTTGGAGAAGAAAGCATACAAGGAGAGATCCTGATCGTGGTCGAGTTGATCGAGCAGAGATCCTGGTCATGGTAGAAAGAGTAACCAGAATATCGCATCAACACAAATAAAATCATACACTTACATATAAGCAAATCAATAACTTGAAGGTCAACTATGCAACAAGAGCAAAAATGTGAAACATTGAAATCATTCATACAAATCAATCAATGACAACAATTTTTTTTTTCTCTCTCTCTCTCTTTATTTATAAGGGTGTGGGGTATTACACACATTAACAAAAATTGCTTAACCAAATGAAATTTGTAGTGCAACATCACAAAGATGAATTTCATTGCATACTTATTAGTCAGTTATAGCTGACATGATGAAGTAGGTTGACAATGTCTGAGACTTTTAGCCACTGGCAGTGTTGGGACAGAATGCCATCAAACCAGCAGGCAGGAATAGAGTGAAATAGTTCAATGGAAGGCTCCACCTTGATAGCCATTCATGACCTCCTATCATTTGGTTTTGCCTCCCTTATGTCCCTGCACACGGGACGCAACATTAATGGGACTGTCTCTAGATTTATGACTATATAACAAACCCATTTCCTTAGCATTCTATCCAACAAGCACAGGATTTTAGAGTTTCAAGATCCAGTAGTCCTTTCTCTCATTTGCCTCCGGATCTTCTTTCTAATAAACAAGAAACAACATGATTAGTCCAAAGAAGCTAATCAAAATGGCAAAGAAATGGCAGAAACTGGCCGCTAGCAAGCAGAAAAGAATCTCATTCCCAGCAACAGGGCCTGTCGATGCAGAGAGCTGCAGCACATCATCTGTGTGTGAGAAGGGTCACTTTGTTGTGTACGCTACCGATGAGAAACGCTTTGTTATTCCTTTGGTATATCTTAAAAACAATGTCATCAGAGAGCTCTTTAAAATGGCAGAAGATGAATTTGGACTGCCAAGCTGTGGACCTATCACGTTGCCATGTGATGCAGTTTTCATGGAGTATGTAGTCTCTTTGATACAGAGAGGTGCAGCAAAAGATGTAGAGAAGGCATTGCTAATGTCCTTAACTACTACTCGCTGTTTACCATCTTCGTTCATCCATCAGGAGCATAGCAACCAACATTCATTCATTTGCAGCTTTTAAAGCAAATTTACTTTTTGTAATACAAAGTTATAGCTTGATAGTTGTTAATCTTAATGAACATACACGGAGATTTTCTCAAATTCGTCCGGTTTCTGCTAAATCTAAATAGTTAAGATTATGAAGGCCTTTTTGTTACCAGTATCTAACAAAAAAGAAAAGGCAAGCTAAAATAAATCAAGCAATCTGAAAAATTTCAGCAAATCCAGAAGAAAAGACATATTTCTATTCATATATGCCTTCATAAAGGTGAAAACATACATAGGTCAACAAGATCGTGGCACAGGAAACAAAAGAAAATCCTTGGAATTAGAAACAAAGGAAGTAGATATGATACTATTGTATATGGTTTCATGTCATCATATCAAGTTTGTATTTTTTTCTAGCAGTAAAAAATATTAAACTACACCATTTGGTTCAAAAATAAGTGAAATATAATGACCCTAAAGTGAACAAACGACAGGTCTCTGCAAACTCTATCATGCCAGAGTTAGCAGATTCTTCATTTATATGCGGGAGCTCTTTTATGTGGACATGATTCGTTGAGAAGAAAAAATCATTCGGAAAAGGCTGTAATGAATGAGATTGCTTTGGACGTAGTTATTTTGCCAGAGAAGTTGGACCTCCTTCGCAACATGTCACATGAGATTGCTTCTTTTATTGATGTTAGTATGTTACTTATAATCAAATTTACCATATTAATTATTTACAAAAAGTAGTACAAAGATATTGAAACTTCTTATTTATCCCAAAAACCTTCTGTACAATCTCAAAAATGTAATTTTGGACAATTATTCAATTAGAAACAAGTACATGCTTGTTCCACAGCCCTTGATGTAAAGATGATGACAACGACCTGCAAGAGGTACTTACAACATACTCCAGGAAGAAAGAATCACATGGGAACATTATAAGGCCATCTTTCGGCAACCCAAACTCCTCCTCGGACATTCTCAAGAGTTCTCTGAAGATGTCACTGTAAAGATACGGAACTGGAATCACTAAACGCCTATTATCCATAGTGCACGCAACAAAATGATCCTTGTCAGCCACTGCTGGTGAGGTGTTTGAATTGATAAAACTTTTTGAACGCTGTAACAGAGTTCTTTTTTCTTCCAATTTCAGCTGCCTCTGCCACTTTGTTGCCATTTTCATGAGCTTCTTGGCACTGAGCATGCTGTTGAAGAAAGCTTCTTTGCCTGAGTAATCAAATAACCAGAAATGTGCTTGTTAGATACTCTAATGGCTGAAGATTTTTCCATCACATGCAGCTTTTCTTATGATAAGTCACATTAGATGCAAAATCATGTGATGTTGTTTGGAACTCAGCGCCATGACACGTTAGGTTCTACTGGAAAGTCAACAAATCAAAATGGAACATACCCAGAGAATATCCATGGAATTTGCAAATAGCCTCACATTGCGATGGGTCCAATATTTTTGCAAACATCAGAGGGAATAACAACTCCTGATGTCTACAGAACGGACCAATAAACAAAACATGTGCTAAAAGTCGTGAAGATTAATGAGCATACATATGGCATTGCCCTATACATAAACTTGTCCCATACTTGACCTTGGAAGCAAATGACCAACAAGTTCATACGCCTAATCATCAATCACTTTTGCCCTCTAGCTTTTACTTTCTGGTTGGTTAAGAGACAGAAAGCTAATAGAATTGCGTGATCCATATCACTTGAATCAGCAGATTCTGCTGTCCAAACGGTGACTTGCAAGAAATAAACTCTTTAAAATAATTTGAACCTATATGCAACTCTTGTTTGGGAGTTCACTCGGAACATGTCGGGGGCTTGGGGCCAACAGTCTATAATGAATCTATGCCAAATCATTTTCCCTTGCCAAATGGAAGTAGTTCTACATGACACTCGTTAATGAAATAGCCGGTTGATCAGATCAGGCTTGTCTCAATTTTGTGGCTCTCATAGACTCACCAAGCAATGAAGATTCAAAAACTCATGGCCGGCGACGCCTTTAGTCTCCCAATCAGCACGTGAATATGCACCCAAGAAGCCTTACAAATAGAACCCTACATGCAAAAGAATTTTAGTTATATAAAGCCAACGGCATTGCATTGCTTTCTGCTCAACTCAGACTCTTGAAGAACTAAATCTCCTAACACAACATGATGATCATCTCCAAGAAAGTTCATCAAAGAGGAAAAGAAAAATGGCAAAGACTAGCTACCCTCAAAGAGGAAAAAAAATTTCATTTTCAAGATTCAACAATTCATCAGTAGCGGAAAAGGGTCATTTTGTTGTTTACACAGCTGATCAAAGCCAGTTGGTGTTCTCCATTCCACACCTTAACAACTAAATATTTCAAGAACTCTTGAATATGTCTGAAGAAGAATTTGGCTTGCCAAGCAATGAACCAATCACATTACCATTTGATGCAATGTTCATTAAGTATGCAGTCTCTTTGAGACTTTGACTCGAGGATGTGTTGATAGAAACTTGAAGGAAGCTTTGCTTAATTCTATAGCTATTACTAAATGCTCATTATCTCATAATGATTTTCATCATGATCACACTAATAGCCAGCAGTTATTGGCTTGCAGTTGTTGAGTTGATCATCAGATGATCACGAAAATCTTGTAAATGGTCCACACAAATTATTATACTTCAATTAATTTCATAGAAAAAAAAATTTTATCAACTTTTTTGTGATCTAAACTTTTTCCCCATTAATTAATTAATTAATTGGAAACACCCCATATAGCACTTTTTTTCCATCCTATATACAATTAGCAATAAAAATCTAAAATAAGTGAATTAAAAAGAAAAAAGAAAAAAGAAAAAGAGAAAAGTGTGAATGTTGAGGGAGTTGCAAATTCAAACATCTTTGTTTGAAACTCATTCGAATCATTATCGATATTTTAAATGCGAAAGATCGCTTTCCCATCCTTGAGGACTAATTTACAAGAAAATTATTTATTAATCAACAAAAAGCTTATACCGAAGCAACCAATCTTTAATTATTATATAATCTCCTTTAATTAAAAGATTATGTTCTCTACCAAATACAATTATACAAATCGTATGAATATGATTTTTCATATGGTAGATAAATATAAAATAAGTTTAGACCGAAGGTAGCCAGCAACATAAATTAATGCTTGTTTTCCTTTTCATAAAATTCCTAATTAGCAAAAAAATTATAGATGACAAATTTGGAAAGAATAAACCAAGATTGCATGCTGATGAAATCTTTTTCTGTTAGAAAATTGACTATTTGGTTTCAGTCGTTGCTCTTTAAAATTCTTCGAGGTTAATTGCAGTAACTTGCACATTAAAAGTAAAAGAGGCTGCTAAAATTATGTGTATGTGAAGAGTTTAGGACCTCTTGATTGCACCATTTTTATTTTTCTATTGATTATAATCATGGTAAAATATCGTGAGGCAAGAATTTAGAACATTGCGATTTGTTAAACCAACTGATTTGAATAATTAAAGTCAATCGATTGAAAAATTCTACCAAGTTTTGTCAGCTGGGATGTTCCTGAAGCATTATCCAGTTTCCACTGCCAAAGAGAAAGATTAAAAAATAAAAGAACTATGTAAATTACGTTTGTAAAAGTTAAAACATTTTAACATCAGCTGACAAATAGGAATGGCAATCGGTCCAGTCGGGATATGCAAGTTTCATGTAGCCCTGGTCTAAAGTAAACCCTTATGCTTAGGGAAAACAAAAACAAAAATCAAATTAAATTTTCATGTAGCCAAGTCATGGTCTAAATTAAATACCCGCTTGTGATTAGAAAAAGAAAAAAGAAAATTTGATGTAGCCATTTTCTAAACTGAATACCCACTTCTGAAATTGTGAGTAAAATAAAAGAAAAAAATTAAACACGTGGCTTATGCAGCTGGTAAGTAAATAAAAAATGAGGTCTGAAAGGAAGCGTATCTGTTGATTTCATTTTGCAGTCAGAAATTGACCAATTGATTTCAATGTTTGTTCTTCAAATATTACATGCCGCTTTCTTTCATAAAAGACAACAAAGAGGCTGCTTCATTAGTAATTAAGTTCGAAATCGAGATATTTTAAAATAGCCACCAACCATTTGTTTGGCTGCACAATTTATGTTTATTTAAAATAAAAATAAAAATAAAAGCTAAAAGCGAGAGAGAGTGAGACACAAGAACTTAAATTTTCCGAAAGATACGGAACTGAATTATGAAAGTGGATTGTTGCAATTGATTAAATTTCATTGGTTTGGTTAATCACTTTGGGGCTGGGTGGGGAAGAGAAGAGGAGGGGGGGAAGGGAAGCATTACGACTCAAGTTTTGTCAGACACTTAAACCGAACAAAACAGTTTTCAATCTCTGAACAACCACAGAAAAGGCGCCAACAAAAAAACAAAAAGTCAAAAGTCAATATTTGAATTCATCACATTGCTATAGTACATGCTTAAAAGAGTCATAAAGAGGAAACTCCCCCAAAATAATAACAATGGCATTTCCTCTACGAATCCGCAAAACCCTGAATCCAGGGAAAATGTATGATCGTGGGTAGGAAACATCAAAGTGGTATCAAGATACAGATGGCTTTACAATACATTTAAGCAAATAATGCACACAAGAGCAAACCTTAGTTACAAGTATCAATAACGCATCACGTTCCTCCACTTGTCCTTCAAATCAACCTGAAACAAAGTTGAGTTTTACGTCAATAAAAAGAATAACGTGTCATGTTCCTCCACTTGTCCTTCAAATCAACCTGAAACAAAGTTAGGTTTTACGTCAATTAAAAGTACAATTCAACCCAAAAAAGTAAATAAACGCCACTGCAAATCAGTATACAGCAAAATCACCTCAGTTCTCTCATCAAATGCTCCGGGGTTGGATTTTAAAATGAGCTTCCAGTTTCCTTTACCAAACCTTCATCATAGGGAATAAAAAGAATCAGAATGGGAAAAGAAGAAATAAACTGGTCAAAATATTTTTAGCTCCACTATTTGCATAGAAGCAAGAGCACTAAACTTCAATGAGTCTCCCTATGATCTAAAAAAGTCCTATTTCTCTTTAGTTTGCAGACAAGACAGGCATCACAATCCCACCCACCTCACTGACTCCCACAAAATACACTGATGCACAGAATCAACTGGGGATGTATGTGCAATGCACTTGGTTAAATAGAATATATCAAACTCAAATGAGTAAGAAGTCTAGATTTTTCAAAGGTTTTCCTTAAGAGAATCACATACTGTTCCACGCCCTTCCTTAAAGCATCTTCTTCCTCAAGACTCCACTTCTTCTTCTTTCTCCTTCTGGCAAGTTTGGTGACATCATGATTCTTCAATGGTGATACAGCCTTTCTCTTTGGACTAGGTAAGTGAAATCTATTCCCTTGATTGGATGGCTCTTCATCAATTGAATCATCCCACTACAAAAAAAGCCCATGATGATAGACACACTTAGACATAATATAGACCAAAAAATTAAAAAAATATTGATCCAAGCAAAGAATTAAACATAATATTCTTGACAACTTCGTGGGCCAAACAGATTGTAAAATAGAAGTTTACAGCATTTCCATGTCAATATGAATTAAAAAATAATAAATAAATAAAAGGGCTGTTCAACAATAAAACAGGAAAGATTCATTGTCTGAACTTGCTTAATCTACTTATCCATATTTTGCCAATCAAACAAAACTGATCTACATCTCTCAAGCAAGGTAAAAAAGGTAGAAAAACACACTCTTCAGGAAAAAGCAGATATACAGCATACTTGTGCTAACAAGCAGGAAGAATTTAAGTCATGTAAAATAGACAAAGGAAACAGATGACAGCAACCACTATGAAATATAATGGAAAATTACAGACGTCATCTGTAAGACACAATATGTTAGCCTTAGCCACACAAATTGAAGATAACAAAAACAAACAACAAATAAGCACCTCATAGGCGTGGGCAGTACTATTCCTTTCCATCAAGCTGGATTTAGGCACGTTACTCTGATGACTACAAGATTCATCTTTACGATTGCCCTGGTTAGCTTGGAGAGGTTCCAAATGAGCATCAACAGATGGATTCAACACAGGTTTATCCACATTAGTCTCCCTCCCCACAGAAGGTTCAGGAATCTGATTTGCTCTGGCCATGCCAGACACCACAGCCTCAGCCTGGCGTAAAGCATCAGGAAGAGGGTCCGTTACAATAGCTTGCAACTCCAAAGAACTGGACTTAAGTGCTTCTTGAACTTTATTAACTTCTGGGGTGGGCAAGGTATCATATTGACTACACGGCTCATCTGAGCTCAAGTCCTCACTGTCAATAATCCTAACTGGTCCCCTTGCGCGTCTATGGGAAGCAACGTGCTTGCGCTTAGGCTGCACATTTTCCTTCCGAATTCCTAAAACAAGGCATGCATGCTTAGTTTAGATGTAACAACAAACCATATCAATAACAAGCAGCAGTCCAAGTGAAGTGTATTTTATTTTTTTTAATTTCACCTCAAAATCAAAGAATCAGACACTGCTATGAGTTTATCAAAAATTTGAAAACAAAGAAATGAAAGATTAAATACAAAAAAGCTACCTTTGCCTTTCTCTTTGTCTTCGGTTTCTACATGGGCTCTCCCTCTTCCCCCCGCTGCAGCCAATTCTAAAAAAGTGGGCCCCATGCTGGCCCACGCTTCTTCTAAATAAGTTTTAACCACTTGGCGCAAGGCGTCGTCGTTTTGAGTATTCTCGGCAGCATCCCGAATCGCCGCTTCCATCGACCTCGTGATAGCGATCCCCTCTTTCTCATCCAAATCTCGGACTGCTTTCAGATTTTCTAAAATCGTTTTGGAGAGCGAAGCGTCTCCGTCCGAGGAGAGTTGGGATTGTATAGAACGGAGGAGGAGGGTTTTCTTTAAACGGAAATTGTTGTTGTTTGAAATGGGGATAATCGCGAGGATTCTGTTGATTAGTTGATCGGACGGTGAATTTCGAAGCAGGAATTCGATCACCCACCGTGAGATGTCTTCGTCCATTTTATAATTTTATCTGGATTTTTATTGTCGTGCGGAGCTCCCTCCTTTCTTCTTATCAGAGTCTATGCCTATCCCCTCCCAACAAACAGAAACTAACGGCGGCGTGAGAGCAGCATTCAAGCGCGGGAACATGAACATCTAGCAGCTCCGGCGACGGTGCAGCAGTTATAGTAGCCGGGTGTTAGGGATTCAGCGAGCGAATTGCTTTGTTTTTGGTTTTTTTTCCCAATAACCACTTACTTAACAATCCGGATCCGGATTTGCGAATTCGGTTGGATCTAGATCCGCATCCGCATCATGCCGGATACGTGTCAGAGCTAGAAAATTTGACAAAATCATATTACCCGATGAATGAGTATGGATCGTCAAATTTGACATGATTATTAAATGAATTGAATTTGAGTCGACACGATTTTTTCCTGTATCAGGTTAGATTTAAAGTTCTTGACTTTTTTACCAGACTAATGACATAATTATATTTTTAAAAAAATTAATTTCTAAATTTTTGTCACTAAAAATCAAATATTGGATATAATTCTCGCTTTTCAATTTTTTTTTTTGGAAGGATAGATATATACATAATGTTTTATTTATAAAATTTTTAGATAAATTTAGAATTTTAATAGTGTAAGTGTGTAAAATATTGGTATATATGTATATTTTATTATATTGATGTGTAATATTATTTACATATATATATATAATTAAAATTTTAATATTATAAATGTTTAATATTTTGGGGTGTGTGTGTGTGTGACACTTGTTAAATTTGTAGATATTAAACAAATTATTGGGTAATCCATTTATTTTTTGTGTTGGATTTAGATCTCAATATTTTGACACGATTATTAAATAAATTATTTTTAAATTGACTTAAATTGACTTAAATTTAATAAGACATAAAACAAACACGAAACGAACACAATCTGCCTACCCATTTTAGTCGCTCTAATATGTACGGTGGGTCAATATAGTCCAAAATAACCAACCCCATAAGAGTTGAGATTACAAATAACAAAAATCAAAATAAATTTTCATGTAGTCAAGTCATGGTCTAAAAACACCCACTTGTGATTAGAAAAAGTATAGCAAAAATTTAATGTAGC